>NW_027437151.1:0-17646 GCF_047716275.1 Strix uralensis
GAGAGAAGGAAGAGAGAGGAGGAAGAGAGAGGAGGAAGACAGAGAAGGAAGAGAGAGAAGGAAATGAGGAGGAAGAGAGAGGAGGAAGAGAGAGGAGGAAGAGAGAGGAGGAAGAGAGAGGAGGAGGAAAGAGGAGGAAGAGAGAGGAGGAGGAGAGAGGAGGAAGAGTGAGGAAGAGGAGAGAGGAAGAAGAGAGAGGAGGAAGAGAGAGGAGGAAGAGAGAGGAAAAATAGGACGAAATGAGAGGAGGAAGAGAGAGGAGGAAGAGAGAGGAGGAAAAGGGAGGAGTAACAGAGAGGAAGAGGATAGAGGAGGAAGAGAGAGGAGGAAGAGAGAGAAAGAGGAGAGAGGAGGAGGGGAGAGGAGGAAGAGAGAGGAGGAAGACAGAGAAGGAAGAGAGAGAAGGAAAAGAGGAGGATAGAGAGGAGGAAGAGAGGAGGAAGAGAGAGGAGGAAGAGAAAGGAGGAAGAGAGAGGAGGAAGAGAGAGGAAGAGGAGAGTGGAGGAAGAGAGAGGAGGAAGAGAGAGGAAGAGGAGAGAGGAGGAAGAGAGAGGAGGAAGAGAGAGGAGGAAGAGAGAGGAGGAAGAGAGAGGAGGAAGAGAGAGGAAGAGGAGAGAGGAGGAGGAGAGAGGAGGAAGAGAGAGGAGGTAGAGAGAGGAAGAGGAGAGAGGAGGAGGAGAGAGGAGGAAGAGAGCGGAGGAAGACAGAGGAAGAGGAGAGAGTAGAAAGAGAGAGGAGGAAGAGAGAGGAGGAGGAGAGAGGAGGAAAAGAGAGGAGGAAGAGAGAGGAGGAAGAGAGAGGAGGAAGAGAGAGGAGGAAGAAAGAGGAAGAGGAGAGAGGAGGAGGAGAGAGGAGGAAGAGAGAGGAAGAGGAGAGAGGAGGAAGAGAGAGGAGGAAGAGAGAGGAGGAAGACAGAGAAGGAAGAGAGAGAAGGAAAAGAGGAGGAAGAGAGAGGAGGAAGAGAGAGGAGGAAGAGAGAGGAGGAAGAGAGAGGAAGAGGAGAGAGGAGGAAGAGAGAGGAGGAAGAGAGATGAAGAGGAGAGAGGAGGAAGAGAGAGGAAGAAGAGAGAGGAAGAGGAGAGAGGAGGAAGAGAGAGGAGGAAAAGGGAGGAGTAACAGAGAGGAAGAGGATAGAGGAGGAAGAGAGAGGAGGAAGAGAGAGAAAGAGGAGAGAGGAGGGGGGAGAGGAGGAAGAGAGAGGAGGAAGACAGAGAAGGAAGAGAGAGAAGAAAAAGAGGAGGATAGAGAGGAGGAAGAGAGGAGGAAGAGAGAGGAGGAAGAGAAAGGAGGAAGAGAGAGGAGGAAGAGAGAGGAAGAGGAGAGTGGAGGAAGAGAGAGGAGGAAGAGAAAGGAAGAGGAGAGAGGAGGAAGAGAGAGGAGGAAGAGAGAGGAGGAAGAGAGAGGAGGAAGAGAGAGGAAGAGGAGAGAGGAGGAGGAGAGAGGAGGAAGAGAGAGGAGGTAGAGAGAGGAAGAGGAGAGAGGAGGAGGAGAGAGGAGGAAGAGAGCGGAGGAAGACAGAGGAAGAGGAGAGAGTAGAAAGAGACAGGAGGAAGAGAGAGGAGGAGGAGAGAGGAGGAAAAGAGAGGAGGAAGAGAGAGGAGGAAGAGAGAGGAGGAAGAAAGAGGAGGAAGAAAGAGAAAGAGGAGAGAGGAGGAGGAGAGAGGAGGAAGAGAGAGGAAGAGGAGAGAGGAGGAAGAGAGAGGAAGAGGAGAGAGGAGGAAGAGAGAGGAGGAAGAGAGATGAAGAGGAGAGAGGAGGAAGAGAGAGGAAGAAGAGAGAGGAAGAGGAGAGAGGAGGAAGAGAGAGGAGGAAGGAGAGGAGGAAGATAGAGGAGGAACAGAGAGGAGGAGGAGAGAGGAGGAAGAGAGAAGAGGAAGAGAGAGAAAGATGAGAGAGGAGGAGGGGAGAGGAGGAAGAGAGAGGAGGAAGAGAGAGGAAGAGGAGAGAGGAGAAAGAGAGAGGAGAAAGAGAGAGGAGGAAGAGAGAGGAAAATTAGACAGGATGAAAAGAGAGGAGAAAGAGAGGAGGGAGAGAGTGGAGGAAGAGAGTGGACCAAGAGAGACGAGGAAGAGAGAGGAAGAGGAGAGACGAGGAGGAGAGAGGAGGAAGAGAGAGGAAGAGGAGAAAAGAGGAAGAGAGAGGAAAAGCAGAGAGGAGGAATACAGAGGAGAAAGAGAGATGAGGAAGAGCGAGATGGAGGAGAGAGGAGGAAAAGAGAGGAGTAAGAGAAAGGAGGAAGAGAGAGGAGGAAGACAGAGGAAAGAATAGAGGAGGAGGAGAGAGCAGGAAGAGAGAGGAATGGGAGAGAGGAGGAAAAGAGAGAGGAGGAGAGAGGAGGAAGAGAGAGGAGGAAGAGAGAGAGTAGGAGGAGAGAGGAGGAAGAGAGAGGAGGAAGAGAGAGGAGGAAGAGAGAGGAAGGGGAGAGAGAAGGAGGAGAGAGGAAAAGGAGAGAGGAGGAATACAGAGGAGAAAGAGAGATGAGAAGAGAGAGATGGAGGAGAGAGGAGGAAAAGAGAAGAGTAAGAGAAAGGAGGAAGAGAGAGGAGGTAGACAGAGGAAAAGAAGAGAGGAGGAGGAGAGAGCAGGAAGATAGAGGAATGGGAGAGAGGAGGAAAAGAGAGGAGGAAGAGAGAGGAGGAAGAGAGAGGAGGAAGAGAGAGGAGGAAGAGAGAGGAAGAGGAGAGAGGAGGAGGAGAGAGGAGGAAGAGAGAGGAGGTAGAGAGAGGAAGAGGAGAGAGGAGGAGGAGAGAGGAGGAAGAGAGCGGAGGAAGACAGAGGAAGAGGAGAGAGTAGAAAGAGAGAGGAGGAAGAGAGAGGAGGAGGAGAGAGGAGGAAAAGAGAGGAGGAAGAGAGAGGAGGAAGAGAGAGGAGGAAGAGAGAGGAGGAAGAAAGAGGAAGAGGAGAGAGGAGGAAGAGAGAGGAAGAGGAGAGAGGAGGAAGAGAGAGGAGGAAGAGAGAGGAGGAAGACAGAGAAGGAAGAGAGAGAAGGAAATGAGGAGGAAGAGAGAGGAGGAAGAGAGAGGAGGAAGAGAGAGGAAGAGGAGAGAGGAGGAAGAGAGAGGAGGAAGAGAGAGGAGGAAGAGAGAGGAGAAGGAAAGAGGAGGAAGAGAGAGGAGGAGGAGAGAGGAGGAAGAGTGAGGAAGAGGAGAGAGGAAGAAGAGAGAGGAGGAAGAGAGAGGAGGAAGAGAGAGGAAAAATAGGACGAAATGAGAGGAGGAAGAGAGAGGAGGAAGAGAGAGGAGGAAAAGGGAGGAGTAACAGAGAGGAAGAGGATAGAGGAGGAAGAGATAGGAGGAAGAGAGAGAAAGAGGAGAGAGGAGGAGGGGAGAGGAGGAAGAGAGAGGAGGAAGACAGAGAAGGAAGAGAGAGAAGGAAAAGAGGAGGATAGAGAGGAGGAAGAGAGGAGGAAGAGAGAGGAGAAAGAGAAAGGAGGAAGAGAGAGGAGGAAGAGAGAGGAAGAGGAGAGTGGAGGAAGAGAGAGGAGGAAGAGAGAGGAAGAGGAGAGAGGAGGAAGAGAGAGGAGGAAGAGAGAGGAGGAAGAGAGAGGAGGAAGAGAGAGGAAGAGGAGAGAGGAGGAGGAGAGAGGAGGAAGAGAGAGGAGGTAGAGAGAGGAAGAGGAGAGAGGAGGAGGAGAGAGGAGGAAGAGAGCGGAGGAAGACAGAGGAAGAGGAGAGAGTAGAAAGAGAGAGGAGGAAGAGAGAGGAGGAGGAGAGAGGAGGAAAAGAGAGGAGGAAGAGAGAGGAGGAAGAGAGAGGAGGAAGAGAGAGGAGGAAGAAAGAGGAAGAGGAGAGAGGAGGAGGAGAGAGGAGGAAGAGAGAGGAAGAGGAGAGAGGAGGAAGAGAGAGGAGGAAGAGAGAGGAGGAAGACAGAGAAGGAAGAGAGAGAAGGAAAAGAGGAGGAAGAGAGAGGAGGAAGAGAGAGGAGGAAGAGAGAGGAGGAAGAGAGAGGAAGAGGAGAGAGGAGGAAGAGAGAGGAGGAAGAGAGAGGAAGAGGAGAGAGGAGGAAGAGAGAGGAGGAAGAGAGAGGAGGAAGAGAGAGGAGGAGGAAAGAGGAGGAAGAGAGAGGAGGAAGAGAGATGAAGAGGAGAGAGGAGGAAGAGAGAGGAAGAAGAGAGAGGAAGAGGAGAGAGGAGGAAGAGAGAGGAGGAAGGAGAGGAGGAAGATAGAGGAGGAACAGAGAGGAGGAGGAGAGAGGAGGAAGAGAGAAGAGGAAGAGAGAGAAAGATGAGAGAGGAGGAGGGGAGAGGAGAAAGAGAGAGGAGGAAGAGAGAGGAAGAGGAGAGAGGAGAAAGAGAGAGGAGAAAGAGAGAGGAGGAAGAGAGAGGAAAAGTAGACAGGAGGAAAAGAGAGGAGAAAGAGAGGAGGGAGAGAGTGGAGGAAGAGAGTGGACCAAGATAGACGAGGAAGAGAGAGGAAGAGGAGAGAGGAGGAGGAGAGAGGAGGAAGAGAGAGGAAGAGGAGAAAGGAGGAAGAGAGAGGAAAAGGAGAGAGGAGGAATACAGAGAACAAAGAGAGATGAGGAAGAGAGAGATGGAGGAGAGAGGAGGAAAAGAGACGATGAAGAGAGAGGAAGAGGAGAGTGGAGGAGGAGAGAGGAGGGAGAGAGAGGAAGAGGAGAGAGGAGGAAAAGAGAGGAGGAAGAGAGAGGAAGAGAAGAGAGGTGGAAGAGAGAGGAGGAAGAGAGAGGAAGAGGATAAAGGAGGAAGAGAGAGGAAAAGGAGAGAGGAGGAATACAGAGGAGAAAGAGAGATGAGGAAGAGAGTGATGGAGGAGAGAGGAGGAAAAGAGAGGAGTAAGAGAAAGGAGGAAGAGAGAGGAGGAAGACAGAGGAAAAGAAGAGAGGAGGAGGAGAGAGCAGGAAGATAGAGGAATGGGAGAGAGGAGAAAAAGAGAGGAGGAGGAGAGAGGAGGAAGAGAGAGGAGGAAGAGAGAGGAGGAAGAGAGAGAGTAGGAGGAGAGAGGAGAAAGAGAGAGGAGGAAGAGAGAGGAAGAGGATAGAGGAGGAAGAGAGAGGAGGAAGAGAGAGGAGGAAGAGAGAGAAGGAGGAGAGAGGAGGAAGAGAGAGGAGGAAGACAGAGGAAGAAGAGAGAGGAAAAAGAAGAGGAAAAGAGAGGAGGAAGAGAGAGGAGGAAGAGAGAGGAAGAGGTGAGAAGAGGAGGAGAGAGGAGGAAGAATGAGGAACGGGAGAGAGGAGGAAGAGAGTGGAGGAAGAGAGAGGAGGAAGAGAGAGGAAAATAGGACGAAAAGAGAGGAGGAAGAGAGAGGAGGAAGAGAGAGGAGGAAAAGGGAGGAGTAACAGAGAGGAAGAGGATAGAGGAGGAAGAGAGAGGAGGAAGAGAGAGAAAGAGGAGAGAGGAGGGGGGAGAGGAGGAAGAGAGAGGAGGAAGACAGAGAAGGAAGAGAGAGAAGAAAAAGAGGAGGATAGAGAGGAGGAAGATAGGAGGAAGAGAGAGGAGGAAGAGAAAGGAGGAAGAGAGAGGAGGAAGAGAGAGGAAGAGGAGAGTGGAGGAAGAGAGAGGAGGAAGAGAGAGGAAGAGGAGAGAGGAGGAAGAGAGAGGAGGAAGAGAGAGGAGGAAGAGAGAGGAGGAAGAGAGAGGAAGAGGAGAGAGGAGGAGGAGAGAGGAGGAAGAGAGAGGAGGTAGAGAGAGGAAGAGGAGAGAGGAGGAGGAGAGAGGAGGAAGAGAGCGGAGGAAGACAGAGGAAGAGGAGAGAGTAGAAAGAGAGAGGAGGAAGAGAGAGGAGGAGGAGAGAGGAGGAAATGAGAGGAGGAAGAGAGAGGAAGAAGAGAGAGGAGGAAGAGAGAGGAGGAAGAAAGAGGAAGAGGAGAGAGGAGGAGGAGAGAGGAGGAAGAGAGAGGAAGCGGAGAGAGGAGGAAGAGAGAGGAGGAAGAGAGAGGAGGAAGACAGAGAAGGAAGAGAGAGAAGGAAAAGAGGAGGAAGAGAGAGGAGGAAGAGAGAGGAGGAAGAGAGAGGAGGAAGAGAGAGGAAGAGGAGAGAGGAGGAAGAGAGAGGAGGAAGAGAGATGAAGAGGAGAGAGGAGGAAGAGAGAGGAAGAAGAGAGAGGAAGAGGAGACAGGAGGAAGAGAGAGGAGGAAGGAGAGGAGGAAGATAGAGGAGGAACAGAGAGGAGGAGGAGAGAGGAGGAAGAGAGAAGAGGAAGAGAGAGAAAGATGAGAGAGGAGGAGGGGAGAGGAGGAAGAGAGAGGAGGAAGAGAGAGGAAGAGGAGAGAGGAGAAAGAGAGAGGAGAAAGAGAGAGGAGGAAGAGAGAGGAAAAGTAGACAGGAGGAAAAGAGAGGAGAAAGAGAGGAGGGAGAGAGTGGAGGAAGAGAGTGGATCAAGAGAGACGAGGAAGAGAGAGGAAGAGGAGAGAGGAGGAGGAGAGAGGAGGAAGAGAGAGGAAGAGGATAAAAGAGGAAGAGAGAGGAAAAGGAGAGAGGAGGAATACAGAGGAGAAAGAGAGATGAGGAAGAGCGAGATGGAGGAGAGAGGAGGAAAAGAGAGGAGTAAGAGAAAGGAGGAAGAGAGAGGAGGAAGACAGAGGAAAAGAATAGAGGAGGAGGAGAGAGCAGGAAGAGAGAGGAATGGGAGAGAGGAGGAAAAGAGAGAGGAGGAGAGAGGAGGAAGAGAGAGGAGGAAGAGAGAGAGTAGGAGGAGAGAGGAGGAAGAGAGAGGAGGAAGAGAGAGGAGGAAGAGAGAGGAAGGGGAGAGAGGAGGAGGAGAGAGGAAAAGGAGAGAGGAGGAATACAGAGGAGAAAGAGAGATGAGGAAGAGAGAGATGGAGGAGAGAGGAGGAAAAGAGAGGAGTAAGAGAAAGGAGGAAGAGAGAGGAGGTAGACAGAGGAAAAGAAGAGAGGAGGAGGAGAGAGCAGGAAGATAGAGGGATGGGAGAGAGGAGGAAAAGAGAGGAGGAAGAGAGAGGAGGAAGAGAGAGGAGGAAGAGAGAGGAAGAGGAGAGAGGAGGAGGAGAGAGGAGGAAGAGAGCGGAGGAAGACAGAGGAAGAGGAGAGAGTAGAAAGAGAGAGGAGGAAGAGAGAGGAGGAGGAGAGAGGAGGAAAAGAGAGGAGGAAGAGAGAGGAGGAAGAGAGAGGAGGAAGAGAGAGGAGAAAGAAAGAGGAAGAGGAGAGAGGAGGAGGAGAGAGGAGGAAGAGAGAGGAAGAGGAGAGAGGAGGAAGAGAGAGGAGGAAGAGAGAGGAGGAAGAGAGAGGAGGAAGAGAGAGGAAGAGGAGAGAGGAGGAAGAGAGAGGAGGAAGAGAGAGGAAGAGGAGAGAGGAGGAAGAGAGAGGAGGAAGAGAGAGGAGGAAGAGAGAGGAGGAGGAAAGAGGAGGAAGAGAGAGGAGGAAGAGAGATGAAGAGGAGAGAGGAGGAAGAGAGAGGAAGAAGAGAGAGGAAGAGGAGAGAGGAGGAAGAGAGAGGAGGAAGGAGAGGAGGAAGATAGAGGAGGAACAGAGAGGAGGAGGAGAGAGGAGGAAGAGAGAAGAGGAAGACAGAGAAAGATGAGAGAGGAGGAGGGGAGAGGAGGAAGAGAGAGGAGGAAGAGAGAGGAAGAGGAGAGAGGAGAAAGAGAGAGGAGAAAGAGAGAGGAGGAAGAGAGAAGAAAAGTAGGCAGGAGGAAAAGAGAGGAGAAAGAGAGGAGGGAGAGAGTGGAGGAAGAGAGTGGACCAAGAGAGACGAGGAAGAGAGAGGAAGAGGAGAGAGGAGGAGGAGAGAGGAGGAAGAGAGAGGAAGAGGAGAAAAGAGGAAGAGAGAGGAAAAGGAGAGAGGAGGAATACAGAGGAGAAAGAGAGATGAGGAAGAGCGAGATGGAGAAGAGAGGAGGAAAAGAGAGGAGTAAGAGAAAGGAGGAAGAGAGAGGAGGAAGACAGAGGAAAAGAAGAGAGGAGGAGGAGAGAGCAGGAAGAGAGAAGAATGGGAGAGAGGAGGAAAAGAGAGGAGGAAGAGAGAGGAGGAAGAGAGAGGAGGAAGAGAGAGAGTAGGAGGAGAGAGGAGGAAGAGAGAGGAGGAAGAGAGAGGAGGAAGAGAGAGGAGGAAGAGTGAGGAAGAGGAGAGAGGAAGAAGAGAGAGGAGGAAGAGAGAGGAGGAAGAGAGAGGAAAAATAGGACGAAATGAGAGGAGGAAGAGAGAGGAGGAAGAGAGAGGAGGAAAAGGGAGGAGTAACAGAGAGGAAGAGGATAGAGGAGGAAGAGAGAGGAGGAAGAGAGAGAAAGAGGAGAGAGGAGGAGGGGAGAGGAGGAAGAGAGAGGAGGAAGACAGAGAAGGAAGAGAGAGAAGGAAAAGAGCAGGATAGAGAGGAGGAACAGAGGAGGAAGAGAGAGGAGGAAGAGAAAGGAGGAAGAGAGAGGAGGAAGAGAGAGGAAGAGGAGAGTGGAGGAAGAGAGTGGAGGAAGAGAGAGGAAGAGGAGAGAGGAGGAAGAGAGAGGAGGAAGAGAGAGGAGGAAGAGAGAGGAGGAAGAGAGAGGAGGAAGAGAGAGGAAGAGGAGAGAGGAGGAGGAGAGAGGAGGAAGAGAGAGGAGGTAGAGAGAGGAAGAGGAGAGAGGAGGAGGAGAGAGGAGGAAGAGAGCGGAGGAAGACAGAGGAAGAGGAGAGAGTAGAAAGAGAGAGGAGGAAGAGAGAGGAGGAGGAGAGAGGAGGAAAAGAGAGGAGGAAGAGAGAGGAGGAAGAGAGAGGAGGAAGAGAGAGGAGGAAGAAAGAGGAAGAGGAGAGAGGAGGAGGAGAGAGGAGGAAGAGAGAGGAAGAGGAGAGAGGAGGAAGAGAGAGGAGGAAGAGAGAGGAGGAAGACAGAGAAGGAAGAGAGAGAAGGAAAAGAGGAGGAAGAGAGAGGAGGAAGAGAGAGGAGAAAGAGAGAGGAGGAAGAGAGAGGAAGAGGAGAGAGGAGGAAGAGAGAGGAGGAAGAGAGAGGAAGAGGAGAGTGGAGGAAGAGAGAGGAGGAAGAGAGAGGAGGAGGAAAGAGGAGGAAGAGCGAGGAGGAAGAGAGATGAAGAGGAGAGAGGAGGAAGAGAGAGGAAGAAGAGAGAGGAAGAGGAGAGAGGAGGAAGAGAGAGGAGGAAGGAGAGGAGGAAGATAGAGGAGGAACAGAGAGGAGGAGGAGAGAGGAGGAAGAGAGAAGAGGAAGAGAGAGATAGATGAGAGAGGAGGAGGGGAGAGGAGAAAGAGAGAGGAGGAAGAGAGAGGAAGAGGAGAGAGGAGAAAGAGAGAGGAGAAAGAGAGAGGAGGAAGAGAGAGGAAAAGTAGACAGGAGGAAAAGAGAGGAGAAAGAGAGGAGGGAGAGAGTGGAGAAAGAGAGTGGACCAAGAGAGACGAGGAAGAGAGAGGAAGAGGAGAGAGGAGGAGGAGAGAGGAGGAAGAGAGAGGAAGAGGAGAAAGGAGGAAGAGAGAGGAAAAGGAGAGAGGAGGAATACAGAAGAGAAAGAGAGATGAGGAAGAGAGAGATGGAGGAGAGAGGAGGAAAAGAGACGATGAAGAGAGAGGAAGAGGAGAGTGGAGGAAAAGAGAGGAGGAAGAGAGAGGAAGAGAAGAGAGGTGGAAGAGAGAGGAGGAAGAGAGAGGAAGAGGATAAAGGAGGAAGAGAGAGGAAAAGGAGAGAGGAGGAATACAGAGGAGAAAGAGAGATGAGGAAGAGAGTGATGGAGGAGAGAGGAGGAAAAGAGAGGAGTAAGAGAAAGGAGGAAGAGAGAGGAGGAAGACAGAGGAAAAGAAGAGAGGAGGAGGAGAGAGCAGGAAGATAGAGGAATGGGAGAGAGGAGAAAAAGAGAGGAGGAGGAGAGAGGAGGAAGAGAGAGGAGGAAGAGAGAGGAGGAAGAGAGAGAGTAGGAGGAGAGAGGAGGAAGAGAGAGGAGGAAGAGAGAGGAAGAGGATAGAGGAGGAAGAGAGAGGAGGAAGAGAGAGGAAAAGTAGAGAGGAGTAAAAGAGAGGAGAAAGAGAGAGGAGGAAGAGAGAGGAGGAAGAGAGAGGAGGAAAAGAGAGAATGAGGAGAGAGGAGGAAGAGAGAGGAGGAAGACAGAGGAAGAAGAGAGAGGAAAAAGAAGAGGAAAAGAGAGGAGGAAGAGAGAGGAGGAAGAGAGAGGAAGAGGAGAGAAGAGGAGGAGAGAGGAGGAAGAATGAGGAAGGGGAGAGAGGAGGAAGAGAGAGGAGGAAGAGAGAGGAGGAAGAGAGAGGAAGGGGAGAGAGGAGGAGGAGAGAGGAAAAGTATAGAGGAGGAAAACAGAGGAGAAAGAGAGAGGAGGAAGAGAGAGGAGGAAGAGAGAGGAGGAAGAGAGAGGAGGAGGAGAGAGAAGGAAGAGAGAGCAGGAAGAGAGAGGAAGAGGAGAGAGGAGGAAGAGAGAGGAGGAACAGAGAGGAAGAGGATAGAGGAGGAAGAGAGAGGAGGAAGAGAGAGGAGGAAGAGAGAGGAAGAGGAGAGAGGATGAAGAGAGAGGAGGAAGAGAGAGGAAGAGAAGAGAGGTGGAAGAGAGAGGAGGAAGAGAGTGGAAGAGGAGAGAGGAGGAATACAGAGGACAAAGAGAGATGAGGAAGGGAGAGAAGGAGGAGAGAGGAGGAAAAGAGAGGAGTAAGAGAAAGGAGAAAGAGAGAGGAGGAAGAGAGAGGAGGAAGAGAGAGGAGGAAGAGATAGGAGGAAGAGAGTGGAAGAGGAGAGAAGAGGAGGAGAGAAGAGGAAGAATGAGGAAGGGGAGAGAGGAGGAAGAGAGAGGAGGAAGAGAGAGGAGGAAGAGAGAGGAAGGGGAGAGAGGAGGAAGAGAGAGGAGGAGAAGAGAGGAGGAAGAGAGAGGAGGAAGAGAGAGAAGGAAGAGCGAGGAGGAATAGAGAGGAGGAAGAGAGAGGAAGAGGAGAGAGATGGAGGAGAGAGGAGGAAGAGAGCGGAGGAAGACAGAGCAAGAGGAGAGAGGAGGAAGAGAGCGGAGGAAGACAGAGCAAGAGGAGAGAGTAGAAAGAGAGAGGAGGAAGAGAGAGGAGGAGGAGAGAGGAGGAAGAGAGAGGAGGAAGAAAGAGGAAGAGGAGAGAGGTGGAGGAGAGAGGAGGAAGAGTGAGGAAGAGGAGAGAGGAGGAAGAGAGACGAGGAAGAGAGAGGAAAATTAGAGAGGGGGAAAAGAGAGGAGAAAGATAGAGGAGGAAGAGAGAGGAGGAAGAGAGAGAAGGAGGAGAGAGGAGGAAGAGAGAGGAGGAAGAGAGAGGAGGAAGAGAGAGGAGGAGGAGAGAGAAGGAAGAGAGAGCAGGAAGAGAGAGGAAGAGGAGAGAGGAGGAAGAGAGAGCAGGAACAGAGAGGAAGAGGATAGAGGAGGAAGAGAGAGGAGAAAGAGAGAGGAAGAAGAGAGAGGAAGAGGAGAGAGGAGGAAGAGAGAGGAGGAAGGAGAGGAGGAACATAGAGGAGGAACAGAGAGGAGGAGGAGAGAGGAGGAAGAGAGAAGAGGAAGAGAGAGAAAGATGAGAGAGGAGGAGGGGAGAGGAGGAAGAGAGAGGAGGAAGACAGAGGAAAAGGAGAGAGGAGGAAGAGAGAGGAAAAGCAGAGAGGAGGAATACAGAGGAGAAAGAGAGATGAGGAAGAGAGAGATGGAGGAGAGAGGAGGAAGAGAGAGGAGGAAGAGAAAGGAGGAAGAGAGAGGAGGAGGAGAGAGGAGGAAGAGTGAAGAAGAGGAGAGAGGAGGAAGAGAGAGGAGGAAGGGAGAGGAAAAGTAGAGAGGGGGAAAAGAGAGGAGAAAGAGAGAGGAGGAATAGAGAGGAGGAAGAGAGAGGAGGAAGAGAGAGGAGGAGGAGAGAGGAGGAAGAGAGAGGAGGAAGAGAGAGGAAGAGGAGACAGGAGGAAGAGAGAGGAGGAAGAGAGAGGAAGAGGAGAGAGGAGGAAGAGAGAGGAGGAAGAGAGAGGAGGAAGAGAGAGGAAGAGGAGAGAGGATGAAGAGAGAAGAGGAAGAGAGAGGAAGAGAAGAGATGTGGAAGAGAGAGGAGGAAGAGAGAGGAAGAGGAGAGAGGAGGAATACAGAGGAGAAAGAGAGATGAGGAAGAGAGAGAAGGAGGAGAGAGGAGGAAAAGAGAAGAGTAAGAGAAAGGAGGAAGAGAGAGGAGGAAGACAGAGGAGGAAGAGAGAGGAGGAAGAGAGAGAGTAGGAGGAGAGAGGAGGAAAAGAGAGGAGGAAGAGAGAGTAGGAAAAGGGAGGAGTAACAGAGAGGAAGAGGAGAGAAGAGGAAGAGAGAGGAGGAAGAGAGAGAAAGAGGAGAGAGGAGGAGGGGAGATGAGGAAGAGAGAGGAGGAAGACAGAGAAGGAAGAGAGAGAAGGAAAAGAGAGGAGGAAGAGAGAGGAGGAAGACAGAGGAGGAAGAGAGAGGAGGAAGAGAGAGGAGGAAGAGAGAGGAAGAGGAGAGAGGAGGAAGAGAGAGGAGGAGGAGAGAGGAGGAGGAGAGAGGAGGACGAGAGAGGAGGAAGAGAGAGGAGGAAGAGAGAGGAGGAAGAGAGAGGAGGAAGAGAGAGGAAGAGGAGAGAGGAGGAGGAGAGGAGGAAGAGAGGAGGAAGAGAGAGGAAGAGGAGAGTGGAGGAGGAGAGAGGAGGAAGAGAGCGGAGGAAGACAGAGGAAGAGGAGAAAGTAGAAAGAGAGAGGAGGAAGAGAGAGGAGGAGGAGACAGGAGGAAAAGAGAGGAGGAAGAGAGAGGAGGAAGAGAGAGGAGGAAGAGAGAGGAGGAGGAGAGAGGAGGAAGAGAGGGGAAGAGGAGACAGGAGGAAGAGAGAGGAGAAAGAGAGAGAAAAAGTAGAGAGGAGGAAAAGAGAGGAGAAAGAGAGAGGAGGAAGAGAGAGGAGAAAGAGAGAGGAGGAAGAGAGAGGAGGAAGAGAGAGGAAGAGGAGAGAGGAGGAAGAGAGAGGAGAAAGAGAGAGGAAGAGGAGAGAGGAGGAAGAGAGAGGAGGAAGAGAGAGGAAGAGGGGAGAGGAGGAAGAGAGAGGAGGAAGAGGGAGGAGGAGGAGAGAGATGGAAGAGAGAGGAGGAAGAGAGAGATAGATGAGAGAGGAGGAGGGGAGAGGAGAAAGAGAGAGGAGGAAGAGAGAGGAAGAGGAGAGAGGAGAAAGAGAGAGGAGAAAGAGAGAGGAGGAAGAGAGAGGAAAAGTAGACAGGAGGAAAAGAGAGGAGAAAGAGAGGAGGGAGAGAGTGGAGAAAGAGAGTGGACCAAGAGAGACGAGGAAGAGAGAGGAAGAGGAGAGAGGAGGAGGAGAGAGGAGGAAGAGAGAGGAAGAGGAGAAAGGAGGAAGAGAGAGGAAAAGGAGAGAGGAGGAATACAGAAGAGAAAGAGAGATGAGGAAGAGAGAGATGGAGGAGAGAGGAGGAAAAGAGACGATGAAGAGAGAGGAAGAGGAGAGTGGAGGAAAAGAGAGGAGGAAGAGAGAGGAAGAGAAGAGAGGTGGAAGAGAGAGGAGGAAGAGAGAGGAGGAAGGAGAGGAGGAAGATAGAGGAGGAACAGAGAGGAGGAGGAGAGAGGAGGAAGAGAGAAGAGGAAGAGAGAGATAGATGAGAGAGGAGGAGGGGAGAGGAGAAAGAGAGAGGAGGAAGAGAGAGGAAGAGGAGAGAGGAGAAAGAGAGAGGAGAAAGAGAGAGGAGGAAGAGAGAGGAAAAGTAGACAGGAGGAAAAGAGAGGAGAAAGAGAGGAGGGAGAGAGTGGAGAAAGAGAGTGGACCAAGAGAGACGAGGAAGAGAGAGGAAGAGGAGAGAGGAGGAGGAGAGAGGAGGAAGAGAGAGGAAGAGGAGAAAGGAGGAAGAGAGAGGAAAAGGAGAGAGGAGGAATACAGAAGAGAAAGAGAGATGAGGAAGAGAGAGATGGAGGAGAGAGGAGGAAAAGAGACGATGAAGAGAGAGGAAGAGGAGAGTGGAGGAAAAGAGAGGAGGAAGAGAGAGGAAGAGAAGAGAGGTGGAAGAGAGAGGAGGAAGAGAGAGGAAGAGGATAAAGGAGGAAGAGAGAGGAAAAGGAGAGAGGAGGAATACAGAGGAGAAAGAGAGATGAGGAAGAGAGTGATGGAGGAGAGAGGAGGAAAAGAGAGGAGTAAGAGAAAGGAGGAAGAGAGAGGAGGAAGACAGAGGAAAAGAAGAGAGGAGGAGGAGAGAGCAGGAAGATAGAGGAATGGGAGAGAGGAGAAAAAGAGAGGAGGAGGAGAGAGGAGGGAAGAGAGAGGAGGAAGAGAGAGGAGGAAGAGAGAGAGTAGGAGGAGAGAGGAGGAAGAGAGAGGAGGAAGAGAGAGGAAGAGGATAGAGGAGGAAGAGAGAGGAGGAAGAGAGAGGAAAAGTAGAGAGGAGTAAAAGAGAGGAGAAAGAGAGAGGAGGAAGAGAGAGGAGGAAGAGAGAGGAGGAAAAGAGAGAATGAGGAGAGAGGAGGAAGAGAGAGGAGGAAGACAGAGGAAGAAGAGAGAGGAAAAAGAAGAGGAAAAGAGAGGAGGAAGAGAGAGGAGGAAGAGAGAGGAAGAGGAGAGAAGAGGAGGAGAGAGGAGGAAGAATGAGGAAGGGGAGAGAGGAGGAAGAGAGAGGAGGAAGAGAGAGGAGGAAGAGAGAGGAAGGGGAGAGAGGAGGAGGAGAGAGGAAAAGTATAGAGGAGGAAAACAGAGGAGAAAGAGAGAGGAGGAAGAGAGAGGAGGAAGAGAGAGGAGGAGGAGAGAGAAGGAAGAGAGAGCAGGAAGAGAGAGGAAGAGGAGAGAGGAGGAAGAGAGAGGAGGAACAGAGAGGAAGAGGATAGAGGAGGAAGAGAGAGGAGGAAGAGAGAGGAGGAAGAGAGAGGAAGAGGAGAGAGGATGAAGAGAGAGGAGGAAGAGAGAGGAAGAGAAGAGAGGTGGAAGAGAGAGGAGGAAGAGAGTGGAAGAGGAGAGAGGAGGAATACAGAGGACAAAGAGAGATGAGGAAGGGAGAGAAGGAGGAGAGAGGAGGAAAAGAGAGGAGTAAGAGAAAGGAGAAAGAGAGAGGAGGAAGAGAGAGGAGGAAGAGAGAGGAGGAAGAGATAGGAGGAAGAGAGTGGAAGAGGAGAGAAGAGGAGGAGAGAAGAGGAAGAATGAGGAAGGGGAGAGAGGAGGAAGAGAGAGGAGGAAGAGAGAGGAGGAAGAGAGAGGAAGGGGAGAGAGGAGGAAGAGAGAGGAGGAGAAGAGAGGAGGAAGAGAGAGGAGGAAGAGAGAGAAGGAAGAGCGAGGAGGAATAGAGAGGAGGAAGAGAGAGGAAGAGGAGAGAGATGGAGGAGAGAGGAGGAAGAGAGCGGAGGAAGACAGAGCAAGAGGAGAGAGGAGGAAGAGAGCGGAGGAAGACAGAGCAAGAGGAGAGAGTAGAAAGAGAGAGGAGGAAGAGAGAGGAGGAGGAGAGAGGAGGAAGAGAGAGGAGGAAGAAAGAGGAAGAGGAGAGAGGTGGAGGAGAGAGGAGGAAGAGAGAGGAAGAGGAGAGAGGAGGAAGAGAGACGAGGAAGAGAGAGGAAAATTAGAGAGGGGGAAAAGAGAGGAGAAAGATAGAGGAGGAAGAGAGAGGAGGAAGAGAGAGAAGGAGGAGAGAGGAGGAAGAGAGAGGAGGAAGAGAGAGGAGGAAGAGAGAGGAGGAGGAGAGAGAAGGAAGAGAGAGCAGGAAGAGAGAGGAAGAGGAGAGAGGAGGAAGAGAGAGCAGGAACAGAGAGGAAGAGGATAGAGGAGGAAGAGAGAGGAGAAAGAGAGAGGAAGAAGAGAGAGGAAGAGGAGAGAGGAGGAAGAGAGAGGAGGAAGGAGAGGAGGAACATAGAGGAGGAACAGAGAGGAGGAGGAGAGAGGAGGAAGAGAGAAGAGGAAGAGAGAGAAAGATGAGAGAGGAGGAGGGGAGAGGAGGAAGAGAGAGGAGGAAGACAGAGGAAAAGGAGAGAGGAGGAAGAGAGAGGAAAAGCAGAGAGGAGGAATACAGAGGAGAAAGAGAGATGAGGAAGAGAGAGATGGAGGAGAGAGGAGGAAGAGAGAGGAGGAAGAGAAAGGAGGAAGAGAGAGGAGGAGGAGAGAGGAGGAAGAGTGAAGAAGAGGAGAGAGGAGGAAGAGAGAGGAGGAAGGGAGAGGAAAAGTAGAGAGGGGGAAAAGAGAGGAGAAAGAGAGAGGAGGAATAGAGAGGAGGAAGAGAGAGGAGGAAGAGAGAGGAGGAGGAGAGAGGAGGAAGAGAGAGGAGGAAGAGAGAGGAAGAGGAGACAGGAGGAAGAGAGAGGAGGAAGAGAGAGGAAGAGGAGAGAGGAGGAAGAGAGAGGAGGAAGAGAGAGGAGGAAGAGAGAGGAAGAGGAGAGAGGATGAAGAGAGAAGAGGAAGAGAGAGGAAGAGAAGAGATGTGGAAGAGAGAGGAGGAAGAGAGAGGAAGAGGAGAGAGGAGGAATACAGAGGAGAAAGAGAGATGAGGAAGAGAGAGAAGGAGGAGAGAGGAGGAAAAGAGAAGAGTAAGAGAAAGGAGGAAGAGAGAGGAGGAAGACAGAGGAGGAAGAGAGAGGAGGAAGAGAGAGAGTAGGAGGAGAGAGGAGGAAAAGAGAGGAGGAAGAGAGAGTAGGAAAAGGGAGGAGTAACAGAGAGGAAGAGGAGAGAAGAGGAAGAGAGAGGAGGAAGAGAGAGAAAGAGGAGAGAGGAGGAGGGGAGAGATGAGGAAGAGAGAGGAGGAAGACAGAGAAGGAAGAGAGAGAAGGAAAAGAGAGGAGGAAGAGAGAGGAGGAAGACAGAGGAGGAAGAGAGAGGAGGAAGAGAGAGGAGGAAGAGAGAGGAAGAGGAGAGAGGAGAAGAGAGAGGAGGAGGAGAGAGGAGGAGGAGAGAGGAGGACGAGAGAGGAGGAAGAGAGAGGAGGAAGAGAGAGGAGGAAGAGAGAGGAGGAAGAGAGAGGAAGAGGAGAGAGGAGGAGGAGAGGAGGAAGAGAGGAGGAAGAGAGAGGAAGAGGAGAGTGGAGGAGGAGAGAGGAGGAGAGAGCGGAGGAAGACAGAGGAAGAGGAGAAAGTAGAAAGAGAGAGGAGGAAGAGAGAGGAGGAGGAGACAGGAGGAAAAGAGAGGAGGAAGAGAGAGGAGGAAGAGAGAGGAGGAAGAGAGAGGAGGAGGAGAGAGGAGGAAGAGAGGGGAAGAGGAGACAGGAGGAAGAGAGAGGAGAAAGAGAGAGAAAAAGTAGAGAGGAGGAAAAGAGAGGAGAAAGAGAGAGGAGGAAGAGAGAGGAGAAAGAGAGAGGAGGAAGAGAGAGGAGGAAGAGAGAGGAAGAGGAGAGAGGAGGAAGAGAGAGGAGAAAGAGAGAGGAAGAGGAGAGAGGAGGAAGAGAGAGGAGGAAGAGAGAGGAAGAGGGGAGAGGAGGAAGAGAGAGGAGGAAGAGGAGGAGGAGGAGAGAGATGGAAGAGAGAGGAGGAAGAGAGAGAAAGATGAGAGAGGAGGAAGAACGAGGAGGAAGAGAGAGGAAGAGAAGAGAGGGGTGAGAGAGAGGAGGAAGAGAGAGGAAGAGGAGAAAGGAGGAAGAGAGAGGAAAGGAGACAGGAGGAATACAGAGGAGAAAGAGAGATGAAGAAGAGAGAGAAGGAGGAGAGAGGAGGAAAAGAGAGGAGTAAGAGAAAGGAGGAAGAGAGAGGAGGAAGACAGAGGAAAAGAAGAGAGGAGGAGGAGAGAGCAGGAAGAGAGACGAATGTGAGAGAAGAGGAAAAGAGAGGAAGAAGAGAGAGGAGGAAGAGAGAGGAGGAAGAGAGAGAGTAGGAGG
>NW_027437152.1:0-17437 GCF_047716275.1 Strix uralensis
TCCTGTAAAGCAAGAGGTTTGCTCCAGAACCCACCCAAGACTCCTCTCAGGCATGTCCTGCAGTGCTTTGACCCCAGCTTTAAGGCAGGCCTAATCCTGGGCTGCAACCCCAGACTCCTCCAAGGAAGATACCCAGGATTTTTTTTCTCCTGTAAAGCAAGAGGTTTGCTCCAGAACCCACCCAAGACTCCTCTCAGGCATGTCCTGCAGTGCTTTGACCCCAGCTTTAAGGCAGGCCTAATCCTGGGTTGCAACCCCAGACTCCTCCAAGGAAGATACCCAAAAGGATTTTTTCCCTCAAAGGACGCTCTCTTCTCTGGCATCTGCCCAAGATTCCTCACAGACATGTCCCACACTGTCTTGAGCCCTGCTTCAGGGACCTGAGATCCCAGGTAAAACTCTTAGACTCCTCCAAGGAAGACACATGGAATATTTTTTAGTATTGGGGAAAGCTCTTACCTCCAAGATCCACACCACACTCCTCCCAGGCAGCTCCCAGTATCTTCCGACTCTGCTTTAGGGACCTGAGATCTCAGGTAGCAGCACTAGACTCCCCCAAGGAAGCTTCCTGGGTTGTCTTTTCTCCTGTAAAGGAAAAGGTTTGCTCCAGAACCCACCCAAGACTCCTCTCAGGCATGTCCTGGAGTACTTTGACCCCAGCTTTAAGGCAGGCCTAATCCTGGGTTGCAACCCCAGACTCCTCCAAGGAAGATACCCAGGATTTTTTTTCTCCTGTAAAGCAAGAGGTTTGCTCCAGAACCCACCCAAGACTCCTCTCAGGCATGTCCTGCAGTGCTTTGACCCCAGCTTTAAGGCAGGCCTAATCCTGGGTTGCAACCCCAGACTCCTCCAAGGAAGATACCCAGGATTTTTTTTCTCCTGTAAAGCAAGAGGTTTGCTCCAGAACCCACCCAAGACTCCTCTCAGGCATGTCCTGCAGTGCTTTGACCCCAGCTTTAAGGCAGGCCTAATCCTGGGCTGCAACCCCAGACTCCTCCAAGGAAGATACCCAGGATTTTTTTTCTCCTGTAAAGCAAGAGGTTTGCTCCAGAACCCACCCAAGACTCCTCTCAGGCATGTCCTGCAGTGCTTTGACCCCAGCTTTAAGGCAGGCCTAATCCTGGGTTGCAACCCCAGACTCCTCCAAGGAAGATACCCAGGATTTTTTTTCTCCTGTAAAGCAAGACTTTTGCTCCAGAACCCACCCAAGACTCCTCTCAGGCATGTCCTGCAGTGCTTTGACCCCAGCTTTAAGGCAGGCCTAATCCTGGGTTGCAACCCCAGACTCCTCCAAGGAAGATACCCAGGATTTTTTTTCTCCTGTAAAGCAAGAGGTTTGCTCCAGAACCCACCCAAGACTCCTCTCAGGCATGTCCTGCAGTGCTTTGACCCCAGCTTTAAGGCAGGCCTAATCCTGGGTTGCAACCCCAGACTCCTCCAAGGAAGATACCCAGGATTTTTTTTCTCCTGTAAAGCAAGAGGTTTGCTCCAGAACCCACCCAAGACTCCTCTCAGGCATGTCCTGCAGTGCTTTGACCCCAGCTTTAAGGCAGGCCTAATCCTGGGTTGCAACCCCAGACTCCTCCAAGGAAGATACCCAGGATTTTTTTTCTCCTGTAAAGCAAGAGGTTTGCTCCAGAACCCACCCAAGACTCCTCTCAGGCATGTCCTGCAGTGCTTTGACCCCAGCTTTAAGGCAGGCCTAATCCTGGGTTGCAACCCCAGACTCCTCCAAGGAAGATACCCAGGATTTTTTTTCTCCTGTAAAGCAAGACTTTTGCTCCAGAACCCACCCAAGACTCCTCTCAGGCATGTCCTGCAGTGCTTTGACCCCAGCTTTAAGGCAGGCCTAATCCTGGGTTGCAACCCCAGACTCCTCCAAGGAAGATACCCAGGATTTTTTTTCTCCTGTAAAGCAAGAGGTTTGCTCCAGAACCCACCCAAGACTCCTCTCAGGCATGTCCTGCAGTGCTTTGACCCCAGCTTTAAGGCAGGCCTAATCCTGGGTTGCAACCCCAGACTCCTCCAAGGAAGATACCCAGGATTTTTTTTCTCCTGTAAAGCAAGAGGTTTGCTCCAGAACCCACCCAAGACTCCTCTCAGGCATGTCCTGCAGTGCTTTGACCCCAGCTTTAAGGCAGGCCTAATCCTGGGTTGCAACCCCAGACTCCTCCAAGGAAGATACCCAGGATTTTTTTTCTCCTGTAAAGCAAGAGGTTTGCTCCAGAACCCACCCGAGACTCCTCTCAGGCATGTCCTGCAGTGCTTTGACCCCAGCTTTAAGGCAGGCCTAATCCTGGGTTGCAACCCCAGACTCCTCCAAGGAAGATACCCAGGATTTTTTTTCTCCTGTAAAGCAAGAGGTTTGCTCCAGAACCCACCCGAGACTCCTCTCAGGCATGTCCTGCAGTGCTTTGACCCCAGCTTTAAGGCAGGCCTAATCCTGGGTTGCAACCCCAGACTCCTCCAAGGAAGATACCCAGGATTTTTTTTCTCCTGTAAAGCAAGAGGTTTGCTCCAGAACCCACCCAAGACTCCTCTCAGGCATGTCCTGCAGTGCTTTGACCCCAGCTTTAAGGCAGGCCTAATCCTGGGTTGCAACCCCAGACTCCTCCAAGGAAGATACCCAGGATTTTTTTTCTCCTGTAAAGCAAGACTTTTGCTCCAGAACCCACCCAAGACTCCTCTCAGGCATGTCCTGCAGTGCTTTGACCCCAGCTTTAAGGCAGGCCTAATCCTGGGTTGCAACCCCAGACTCCTCCAAGGAAGATACCCAGGATTTTTTTTCTCCTGTAAAGCAAGAGGTTTGCTCCAGAACCCACCCAAGACTCCTCTCAGGCATGTCCTGCAGTGCTTTGACCCCAGCTTTAAGGCAGGCCTAATCCTGGGTTGCAACCCCAGACTCCTCCAAGGAAGATACCCAAAAGGATTTTTTCCCTCAAAGGACGCTCTCTTCTCTGGCATCTGCCCAAGATTCCTCACAGACATGTCCCACACTGTCTTGAGCCCTGCTTCAGGGACCTGAGATCCCAGGTAAAACTCTTAGACTCCTCCAAGGAAGACACATGGAATATTTTTTAGTATTGGGGAAAGCTCTTACCTCCAAGATCCACACCACACTCCTCCCAGGCAGCTCCCAGTATCTTCCGACTCTGCTTTAGGGACCTGAGATCTCAGGTAGCAGCACTAGACTCCCCCAAGGAAGCTTCCTGGGTTGTCTTTTCTCCTGTAAAGGAAAAGGTTTGCTCCAGAACCCACCCAAGACTCCACTCAGGCATGTCCTGGAGTACTTTGACCCCAGCTTTAAGGCAGGCCTAATCCTGGGTTGCAACCCCAGACTCCTCCAAGGAAGATACCCAGGATTTTTTTTCTCCTGTAAAGCAAGAGGTTTGCTCCAGAACCCACCCAAGACTCCTCTCAGGCATGTCCTGCAGTGCTTTGACCCCAGCTTTAAGGCAGGCCTAATCCTGGGTTGCAACCCCAGACTCCTCCAAGGAAGATACCCAGGATTTTTTTTCTCCTGTAAAGCAAGAGGTTTGCTCCAGAACCCACCCAAGACTCCTCTCAGGCATGTCCTGCAGTGCTTTGACCCCAGCTTTAAGGCAGGCCTAATCCTGGGCTGCAACCCCAGACTCCTCCAAGGAAGATACCCAGGATTTTTTTTCTCCTGTAAAGCAAGAGGTTTGCTCCAGAACCCACCCAAGACTCCTCTCAGGCATGTCCTGCAGTGCTTTGACCCCAGCTTTAAGGCAGGCCTAATCCTGGGTTGCAACCCCAGACTCCTCCAAGGAAGATACCCAGGATTTTTTTTCTCCTGTAAAGCAAGAGGTTTGCTCCAGAACCCACCCAAGACTCCTCTCAGGCATGTCCTGCAGTGCTTTGACCCCAGCTTTAAGGCAGGCCTAATCCTGGGTTGCAACCCCAGACTCCTCCAAGGAAGATACCCAGGATTTTTTTTCTCCTGTAAAGCAAGAGGTTTGCTCCAGAACCCACCCAAGACTCCTCTCAGGCATGTCCTGCAGTGCTTTGACCCCAGCTTTAAGGCAGGCCTAATCCTGGGTTGCAACCCCAGACTCCTCCAAGGAAGATACCCAGGATTTTTTTTCTCCTGTAAAGCAAGAGGTTTGCTCCAGAACCCACCCAAGACTCCTCTCAGGCATGTCCTGCAGTGCTTTGACCCCAGCTTTAAGGCAGGCCTAATCCTGGGTTGCAACCCCAGACTCCTCCAAGGAAGATACCCAGGATTTTTTTTCTCCTGTAAAGCAAGAGGTTTGCTCCAGAACCCACCCAAGACTCCTCTCAGGCATGTCCTGCAGTGCTTTGACCCCAGCTTTAAGGCAGGCCTAATCCTGGGCTGCAACCCCAGACTCCTCCAAGGAAGATACCCAGGATTTTTTTTCTCCTGTAAAGCAAGAGGTTTGCTCCAGAACCCACCCAAGACTCCTCTCAGGCATGTCCTGCAGTGCTTTGACCCCAGCTTTAAGGCAGGCCTAATCCTGGGCTGCAACCCCAGACTCCTCCAAGGAAGATACCCAGGATTTTTTTTCTCCTGTAAAGCAAGAGGTTTGCTCCAGAACCCACCCAAGACTCCTCTCAGGCATGTCCTGCAGTGCTTTGACCCCAGCTTTAAGGCAGGCCTAATCCTGGGTTGCAACCCCAGACTCCTCCAAGGAAGATACCCAGGATTTTTTTTCTCCTGTAAAGCAAGAGGTTTGCTCCAGAACCCACCCAAGACTCCTCTCAGGCATGTCCTGCAGTGCTTTGACCCCAGCTTTAAGGCAGGCCTAATCCTGGGTTGCAACCCCAGACTCCTCCAAGGAAGATACCCAGGATTTTTTTTCTCCTGTAAAGCAAGAGGTTTGCTCCAGAACCCACCCAAGACTCCTCTCAGGCATGTCCTGCAGTGCTTTGACCCCAGCTTTAAGGCAGGCCTAATCCTGGGTTGCAACCCCAGACTCCTCCAAGGAAGATACCCAGGATTTTTTTTCTCCTGTAAAGCAAGAGGTTTGCTCCAGAACCCACCCAAGACTCCTCTCAGGCATGTCCTGCAGTGCTTTGACCCCAGCTTTAAGGCAGGCCTAATCCTGGGTTGCAACCCCAGACTCCTCCAAGGAAGATACCCAGGATTTTTTTTCTCCTGTAAAGCAAGAGTTTTGCTCCAGAACCCACCCAAGACTCCTCTCAGGCATGTCCTGCAGTGCTTTGACCCCAGCTTTAAGGCAGGCCTAATCCTGGGTTGCAACCCCAGACTCCTCCAAGGAAGATACCCAGGATTTTTTTTCTCCTGTAAAGCAAGAGGTTTGCTCCAGAACCCACCCAAGACTCCTCTCAGGCATGTCCTGCAGTGCTTTGACCCCAGCTTTAAGGCAGGCCTAATCCTGGGTTGCAACCCCAGACTCCTCCAAGGAAGATACCCAGGATTTTTTTTCTCCTGTAAAGCAAGAGGTTTGCTCCAGAACCCACCCAAGACTCCTCTCAGGCATGTCCTGCAGTGCTTTGACCCCAGCTTTAAGGCAGGCCTAATCCTGGGTTGCAACCCCAGACTCCTCAAAGGAAGATACCCAAAAGGATTTTTTCCCTCAAAGGACGCTCTCTTCTCTGGCATCTGCCCAAGATTCCTCACAGACATGTCCCACACTGTCTTGAGCCCTTCTTCAGGGACCTGAGATCCCAGGTAAAACTCTTAGACTCCTCCAAGGAAGACACATGGAATATTTTTTAGTATTGGGGAAAGCTCTTACCTCCAAGATCCACACCACACTCCTCCCAGGCAGCTCCCAGTATCTTCCGACTCTGCTTTAGGGACCTGAGATCTCAGGTAGCAGCACTAGACTCCTCCAAGGAAGATACCCAGGATTTTTTTTCTCCTGTAAAGCAAGAGGTTTGCTCCAGAACCCACCCAAGACTCCTCTCAGGCATGTCCTGCAGTGCTTTGACCCCAGCTTTAAGGCAGGCCTAATCCTGGGTTGCAACCCCAGACTCCTCCAAGGAAGATACCCAGGATTTTTTTTCTCCTGTAAAGCAAGAGGTTTGCTCCAGAACCCACCCAAGACTCCTCTCAGGCATGTCCTGCAGTGCTTTGACCCCAGCTTTAAGGCAGGCCTAATCCTGGGTTGCAACCCCAGACTCCTCCAAGGAAGATACCCAGGATTTTTTTTCTCCTGTAAAGCAAGAGGTTTGCTCCAGAACCCACCCAAGACTCCTCTCAGGCATGTCCTGCAGTGCTTTGACCCCAGCTTTAAGGCAGGCCTAATCCTGGGTTGCAACCCCAGACTCCTCCAAGGAAGATACCCAGGATTTTTTTTCTCCTGTAAAGCAAGAGATTTGCTCCAGAACCCACCCAAGACTCCTCTCAGGCATGTCCTGCAGTGCTTTGACCCCAGCTTTAAGGCAGGCCTAATCCTGGGTTGCAACCCCAGACTCCTCCAAGGAAGATACCCAGGATTTTTTTTCTCCTGTAAAGCAAGAGGTTTGCTCCAGAACCCACCCAAGACTCCTCTCAGGCATGTCCTGCAGTGCTTTGACCCCAGCTTTAAGGCAGGCCTAATCCTGGGTTGCAACCCCAGACTCCTCCAAGGAAGATACCCAGGATTTTTTTTCTCCTGTAAAGCAAGAGGTTTGCTCCAGAACCCACCCAAGACTCCTCTCAGGCATGTCCTGCAGTGCTTTGACCCCAGCTTTAAGGCAGGCCTAATCCTGGGTTGCAACCCCAGACTCCTCCAAGGAAGATACCCAGGATTTTTTTTCTCCTGTAAAGCAAGAGGTTTGCTCCAGAACCCACCCAAGACTCCTCTCAGGCATGTCCTGCAGTGCTTTGACCCCAGCTTTAAGGCAGGCCTAATCCTGGGTTGCAACCCCAGACTCCTCCAAGGAAGATACCCAGGATTTTTTTTCTCCTGTAAAGCAAGAGGTTTGCTCCAGAACCCACCCAAGACTCCTCTCAGGCATGTCCTGCAGTGCTTTGACCCCAGCTTTAAGGCAGGCCTAATCCTGGGTTGCAACCCCAGACTCCTCCAAGGAAGATACCCAGGATTTTTTTTCTCCTGTAAAGCAAGAGGTTTGCTCCAGAACCCACCCAAGACTCCTCTCAGGCATGTCCTGCAGTGCTTTGACCCCAGCTTTAAGGCAGGCCTAATCCTGGGTTGCAACCCCAGACTCCTCCAAGGAAGATACCCAGGATTTTTTTTCTCCTGTAAAGCAAGAGGTTTGCTCCAGAACCCACCCAAGACTCCTCTCAGGCATGTCCTGCAGTGCTTTGACCCCAGCTTTAAG
Organism: Strix uralensis; assembly: GCF_047716275.1. Classification (NCBI taxonomy): domain Eukaryota; kingdom Metazoa; phylum Chordata; class Aves; order Strigiformes; family Strigidae; genus Strix; species Strix uralensis. The sequence goes on from NW_027437152.1 coordinate 7,273, forward strand.
GCAGGCCTAATCCTGGGTTGCAACCCCAGACTCCTCCAAGGAAGATACCCAGGATTTTTTTTCTCCTGTAAAGCAAGAGGTTTGCTCCAGAACCCACCCAAGACTCCTCTCAGGCATGTCCTGCAGTGCTTTGACCCCAGCTTTAAGGCAGGCCTAATCCTGGGTTGCAACCCCAGACTCCTCCAAGGAAGATACCCAGGATTTTTTTTCTCCTGTAAAGCAAGAGGTTTGCTCCAGAACCCACCCAAGACTCCTCTCAGGCATCTCCTGCAGTGCTTTGACCCCAGCTTTAAGGCAGGCCTAATCCTGGGTTGCAACCCCAGACTCCTCCAAGGAAGATACCCAGGATTTTTTTTCTCCTGTAAAGCAAGAGGTTTGCTCCAGAACCCACCCAAGACTCCTCTCAGGCATGTCCTGCAGTGCTTTGACCCCAGCTTTAAGGCAGGCCTAATCCTGGGTTGCAACCCCAGACTCCTCCAAGGAAGATACCCAGGATTTTTTTTCTCCTGTAAAGCAAGAGGTTTGCTCCAGAACCCACCCAAGACTCCTCTCAGGCATGTCCTGCAGTGCTTTGACCCCAGCTTTAAGGCAGGCCTAATCCTGGGTTGCAACCCCAGACTCCTCAAAGGAAGATACCCAAAAGGATTTTTTCCCTCAAAGGACGCTCTCTTCTCTGGCATCTGCCCAAGATTCCTCACAGACATGTCCCACACTGTCTTGAGCCCTTCTTCAGGGACCTGAGATCCCAGGTAAAACTCTTAGACTCCTCCAAGGAAGACACATGGAATATTTTTTAGTATTGGGGAAAGCTCTTACCTCCAAGATCCACACCACACTCCTCCCAGGCAGCTCCCAGTATCTTCCGACTCTGCTTTAGGGACCTGAGATCTCAGGAAGCAGCACTAGACTCCTCCAAGGAAGATACCCAGGATTTTTTTTCTCCTGTAAAGCAAGAGGTTTGCTCCAGAACCCACCCAAGACTCCTCTCAGGCATGTCCTGCAGTGCTTTGACCCCAGCTTTAAGGCAGGCCTAATCCTGGGTTGCAACCCCAGACTCCTCCAAGGAAGATACCCAGGATTTTTTTTCTCCTGTAAAGCAAGAGGTTTGCTCCAGAACCCACCCAAGACTCCTCTCAGGCATGTCCTGCAGTGCTTTGACCCCAGCTTTAAGGCAGGCCTAATCCTGGGTTGCAACCCCAGACTCCTCCAAGGAAGATACCCAGGATTTTTTTTCTCCTGTAAAGCAAGAGGTTTGCTCCAGAACCCACCCAAGACTCCTCTCAGGCATGTCCTGCAGTGCTTTGACCCCAGCTTTAAGGCAGGCCTAATCCTGGGTTGCAACCCCAGACTCCTCCAAGGAAGATACCCAGGATTTTTTTTCTCCTGTAAAGCAAGAGGTTTGCTCCAGAACCCACCCAAGACTCCTCTCAGGCATGTCCTGCAGTGCTTTGACCCCAGCTTTAAGGCAGGCCTAATCCTGGGTTGCAACCCCAGACTCCTCCAAGGAAGATACCCAGGATTTTTTTTCTCCTGTAAAGCAAGAGGTTTGCTCCAGAACCCACCCAAGACTCCTCTCAGGCATGTCCTGCAGTGCTTTGACCCCAGCTTTAAGGCAGGCCTAATCCTGGGTTGCAACCCCAGACTCCTCCAAGGAAGATACCCAGGATTTTTTTTCTCCTGTAAAGCAAGAGGTTTGCTCCAGAACCCACCCAAGACTCCTCTCAGGCATGTCCTGCAGTGCTTTGACCCCAGCTTTAAGGCAGGCCTAATCCTGGGTTGCAACCCCAGACTCCTCCAAGGAAGATACCCAGGATTTTTTTTCTCCTGTAAAGCAAGAGGTTTGCTCCAGAACCCACCCAAGACTCCTCTCAGGCATGTCCTGCAGTGCTTTGACCCCAGCTTTAAGGCAGGCCTAATCCTGGGTTGCAACCCCAGACTCCTCCAAGGAAGATACCCAGGATTTTTTTTCTCCTGTAAAGCAAGAGGTTTGCTCCAGAACCCACCCAAGACTCCTCTCAGGCATGTCCTGCAGTGCTTTGACCCCAGCTTTAAGGCAGGCCTAATCCTGGGTTGCAACCCCAGACTCCTCCAAGGAAGATACCCAGGATTTTTTTTCTCCTGTAAAGCAAGAGGTTTGCTCCAGAACCCACCCAAGACTCCTCTCAGGCATGTCCTGCAGTGCTTTGACCCCAGCTTTAAGGCAGGCCTAATCCTGGGTTGCAACCCCAGACTCCTCCAAGGAAGATACCCAGGATTTTTTTTCTCCTGTAAAGCAAGAGGTTTGCTCCAGAACCCACCCAAGACTCCTCTCAGGCATGTCCTGCAGTGCTTTGACCCCAGCTTTAAGGCAGGCCTAATCCTGGGTTGCAACCCCAGACTCCTCCAAGGAAGATACCCAGGATTTTTTTTCTCCTGTAAAGCAAGAGGTTTGCTCCAGAACCCACCCAAGACTCCTCTCAGGCATGTCCTGCAGTGCTTTGACCCCAGCTTTAAGGCAGGCCTAATCCTGGGTTGCAACCCCAGACTCCTCCAAGGAAGATACCCAGGATTTTTTTTCTCCTGTAAAGCAAGAGGTTTGCTCCAGAACCCACCCAAGACTCCTCTCAGGCATGTCCTGCAGTGCTTTGACCCCAGCTTTAAGGCAGGCCTAATCCTGGGTTGCAACCCCAGACTCCTCCAAGGAAGATACCCAGGATTTTTTTTCTCCTGTAAAGCAAGAGGTTTGCTCCAGAACCCACCCAAGACTCCTCTCAGGCATGTCCTGCAGTGCTTTGACCCCAGCTTTAAGGCAGGCCTAATCCTGGGTTGCAACCCCAGACTCCTCCAAGGAAGATACCCAGGATTTTTTTTCTCCTGTAAAGCAAGAGGTTTGCTCCAGAACCCACCCAAGACTCCTCTCAGGCATGTCCTGCAGTGCTTTGACCCCAGCTTTAAGGCAGGCCTAATCCTGGGTTGCAACCCCAGACTCCTCCAAGGAAGATACCCAGGATTTTTTTTCTCCTGTAAAGCAAGAGGTTTGCTCCAGAACCCACCCAAGACTCCTCTCAGGCATGTCCTGCAGTGCTTTGACCCCAGCTTTAAGGCAGGCCTAATCCTGGGTTGCAACCCCAGACTCCTCCAAGGAAGATACCCAGGATTTTTTTTCTCCTGTAAAGCAAGAGGTTTGCTCCAGAACCCACCCAAGACTCCTCTCAGGCATGTCCTGCAGTGCTTTGACCCCAGCTTTAAGGCAGGCCTAATCCTGGGTTGCAACCCCAGACTCCTCCAAGGAAGATACCCAGGATTTTTTTTCTCCTGTAAAGCAAGAGGTTTGCTCCAGAACCCACCCAAGACTCCTCTCAGGCATGTCCTGCAGTGCTTTGACCCCAGCTTTAAGGCAGGCCTAATCCTGGGTTGCAACCCCAGACTCCTCCAAGGAAGATACCCAGGATTTTTTTTCTCCTGTAAAGCAAGAGGTTTGCTCCAGAACCCACCCAAGACTCCTCTCAGGCATGTCCTGCAGTGCTTTGACCCCAGCTTTAAGGCAGGCCTAATCCTGGGTTGCAACCCCAGACTCCTCCAAGGAAGATACCCAGGATTTTTTTTCTCCTGTAAAGCAAGAGGTTTGCTCCAGAACCCACCCAAGACTCCTCTCAGGCATGTCCTGCAGTGCTTTGACCCCAGCTTTAAGGCAGGCCTAATCCTGGGTTGCAACCCCAGACTCCTCCAAGGAAGATACCCAGGATTTTTTTTCTCCTGTAAAGCAAGAGGTTTGCTCCAGAACCCACCCAAGACTCCTCTCAGGCATGTCCTGCAGTGCTTTGACCCCAGCTTTAAGGCAGGCCTAATCCTGGGTTGCAACCCCAGACTCCTCCAAGGAAGATACCCAGGATTTTTTTTCTCCTGTAAAGCAAGAGGTTTGCTCCAGAACCCACCCAAGACTCCTCTCAGGCATGTCCTGCAGTGCTTTGACCCCAGCTTTAAGGCAGGCCTAATCCTGGGTTGCAACCCCAGACTCCTCCAAGGAAGATACCCAGGATTTTTTTTCTCCTGTAAAGCAAGAGGTTTGCTCCAGAACCCACCCAAGACTCCTCTCAGGCATGTCCTGCAGTGCTTTGACCCCAGCTTTAAGGCAGGCCTAATCCTGGGTTGCAACCCCAGACTCCTCCAAGGAAGATACCCAGGATTTTTTTTCTCCTGTAAAGCAAGAGGTTTGCTCCAGAACCCACCCAAGACTCCTCTCAGGCATGTCCTGCAGTGCTTTGACCCCAGCTTTAAGGCAGGCCTAATCCTGGGTTGCAACCCCAGACTCCTCCAAGGAAGATACCCAGGATTTTTTTTCTCCTGTAAAGCAAGAGGTTTGCTCCAGAACCCACCCAAGACTCCTCTCAGGCATGTCCTGCAGTGCTTTGACCCCAGCTTTAAGGCAGGCCTAATCCTGGGTTGCAACCCCAGACTCCTCCAAGGAAGATACCCAGGATTTTTTTTCTCCTGTAAAGCAAGAGGTTTGCTCCAGAACCCACCCAAGACTCCTCTCAGGCATGTCCTGCAGTGCTTTGACCCCAGCTTTAAGGCAGGCCTAATCCTGGGTTGCAACCCCAGACTCCTCCAAGGAAGATACCCAGGATTTTTTTTCTCCTGTAAAGCAAGAGGTTTGCTCCAGAACCCACCCAAGACTCCTCTCAGGCATGTCCTGCAGTGCTTTGACCCCAGCTTTAAGGCAGGCCTAATCCTGGGTTGCAACCCCAGACTCCTCCAAGGAAGATACCCAGGATTTTTTTTCTCCTGTAAAGCAAGAGGTTTGCTCCAGAACCCACCCAAGACTCCTCTCAGGCATGTCCTGCAGTGCTTTGACCCCAGCTTTAAGGCAGGCCTAATCCTGGGTTGCAACCCCAGACTCCTCCAAGGAAGATACCCAGGATTTTTTTTCTCCTGTAAAGCAAGAGGTTTGCTCCAGAACCCACCCAAGACTCCTCTCAGGCATGTCCTGCAGTGCTTTGACCCCAGCTTTAAGGCAGGCCTAATCCTGGGTTGCAACCCCAGACTCCTCCAAGGAAGATACCCAGGATTTTTTTTCTCCTGTAAAGCAAGAGGTTTGCTCCAGAACCCACCCAAGACTCCTCTCAGGCATGTCCTGCAGTGCTTTGACCCCAGCTTTAAGGCAGGCCTAATCCTGGGTTGCAACCCCAGACTCCTCCAAGGAAGATACCCAGGATTTTTTTTCTCCTGTAAAGCAAGAGGTTTGCTCCAGAACCCACCCAAGACTCCTCTCAGGCATGTCCTGCAGTGCTTTGACCCCAGCTTTAAGGCAGGCCTAATCCTGGGTTGCAACCCCAGACTCCTCCAAGGAAGATACCCAGGATTTTTTTTCTCCTGTAAAGCAAGAGGTTTGCTCCAGAACCCACCCAACACTCCTCTCAGGCATGTCCTGCAGTGCTTTGACCCCAGCTTTAAGGCAGGCCTAATCCTGGGTTGCAACCCCAGACTCCTCCAAGGAAGATACCCAGGATTTTTTTTCTCCTGTAAAGCAAGAGTTTTGCTCCAGAACCCACCCAAGACTCCTCTCAGGCATGTCCTGCAGTGCTTTGACCCCAGCTTTAAGGCAGGCCTAATCCTGGGTTGCAACCCCAGACTCCTCCAAGGAAGATACCCAGGATTTTTTTTCTCCTGTAAAGCAAGAGGTTTGCTCCAGAACCCACCCAAGACTCCTCTCAGGCATGTCCTGCAGTGCTTTGACCCCAGCTTTAAGGCAGGCCTAATCCTGGGTTGCAACCCCAGACTCCTCCAAGGAAGATACCCAAAAGGATTTTTTCCCTCAAAGGACGCTCTCTTCTCTGGCATCTGCCCAAGATTCCTCACAGACATGTCCCACACTGTCTTGAGCCCTGCTTCAGGGACCTGAGATCCCAGGTAAAACTCTTAGACTCCTCCAAGGAAGACACATGGAATATTTTTTAGTATTGGGGAAAGCTCTTACCTCCAAGATCCACACCACACTCCTCCCAGGCAGCTCCCAGTATCTTCCGACTCTGCTTTAGGGACCTGAGATCTCAGGTAGCAGCACTAGACTCCCCCAAGGAAGCTTCCTGGGTTGTCTTTTCTCCTGTAAAGGAAAAGGTTTGCTCCAGAACCCACCCAAGACTCCTCTCAGGCATGTCCTGGAGTACTTTGACCCCAGCTTTAAGGCAGGCCTAATCCTGGGTTGCAACCCCAGACTCCTCCAAGGAAGATACCCAGGATTTTTTTTCTCCTGTAAAGCAAGAGGTTTGCTCCAGAACCCACCCAAGACTCCTCTCAGGCATGTCCTGCAGTGCTTTGACCCCAGCTTTAAGGCAGGCCTAATCCTGGGTTGCAACCCCAGACTCCTCCAAGGAAGATACCCAGGATTTTTTTTCTCCTGTAAAGCAAGAGGTTTGCTCCAGAACCCACCCAAGACTCCTCTCAGGCATGTCCTGCAGTGCTTTGACCCCAGCTTTAAGGCAGGCCTAATCCTGGGCTGCAACCCCAGACTCCTCCAAGGAAGATACCCAGGATTTTTTTTCTCCTGTAAAGCAAGAGGTTTGCTCCAGAACCCACCCAAGACTCCTCTCAGGCATGTCCTGCAGTGCTTTGACCCCAGCTTTAAGGCAGGCCTAATCCTGGGTTGCAACCCCAGACTCCTCCAAGGAAGATACCCAGGATTTTTTTTCTCCTGTAAAGCAAGAGGTTTGCTCCAGAACCCACCCAAGACTCCTCTCAGGCATGTCCTGCAGTGCTTTGACCCCAGCTTTAAGGCAGGCCTAATCCTGGGTTGCAACCCCAGACTCCTCCAAGGAAGATACCCAGGATTTTTTTTCTCCTGTAAAGCAAGAGGTTTGCTCCAGAACCCACCCAAGACTCCTCTCAGGCATGTCCTGCAGTGCTTTGACCCCAGCTTTAAGGCAGGCCTAATCCTGGGTTGCAACCCCAGACTCCTCCAAGGAAGATACCCAGGATTTTTTTTCTCCTGTAAAGCAAGAGGTTTGCTCCAGAACCCACCCAAGACTCCTCTCAGGCATGTCCTGCAGTGCTTTGACCCCAGCTTTAAGGCAGACCTAATCCTGGGTTGCAACCCCAGACTCCTCCAAGGAAGATACCCAGGATTTTTTTTCTCCTGTAAAGCAAGAGGTTTGCTCCAGAACCCACCCAAGACTCCTCTCAGGCATGTCCTGCAGTGCTTTGACCCCAGCTTTAAGGCAGGCCTAATCCTGGGTTGCAACCCCAGACTCCTCCAAGGAAGATACCCAGGATTTTTTTTCTCCTGTAAAGCAAGAGGTTTGCTCCAGAACCCACCCAAGACTCCTCTCAGGCATGTCCTGCAGTGCTTTGACCCCAGCTTTAAGGCAGGCCTAATCCTGGGTTGCAACCCCAGACTCCTCCAAGGAAGATACCCAGGATTTTTTTTCTCCTGTAAAGCAAGAGGTTTGCTCCAGAACCCACCCAAGACTCCTCTCAGGCATGTCCTGCAGTGCTTTGACCCCAGCTTTAAGGCAGGCCTAATCCTGGGTTGCAACCCCAGACTCCTCCAAGGAAGATACCCAGGATTTTTTTTCTCCTGTAAAGCAAGAGGTTTGCTCCAGAACCCACCCAAGACTCCTCTCAGGCATGTCCTGCAGTGCTTTGACCCCAGCTTTAAGGCAGGCCTAATCCTGGGTTGCAACCCCAGACTCCTCCAAGGAAGATACCCAGGATTTTTTTTCTCCTGTAAAGCAAGAGGTTTGCTCCAGAACCCACCCAACACTCCTCTCAGGCATGTCCTGCAGTGCTTTGACCCCAGCTTTAAGGCAGGCCTAATCCTGGGTTGCAACCCCAGACTCCTCCAAGGAAGATACCCAGGATTTTTTTTCTCCTGTAAAGCAAGAGGTTTGCTCCAGAACCCACCCAACACTCCTCTCAGGCATGTCCTGCAGTGCTTTGACCCCAGCTTTAAGGCAGGCCTAATCCTGGGTTGCAACCCCAGACTCCTCCAAGGAAGATACCCAGGATTTTTTTTCTCCTGTAAAGCAAGAGGTTTGCTCCAGAACCCACCCAAGACTCCTCTCAGGCATGTCCTGCAGTGCTTTGACCCCAGCTTTAAGGCAGGCCTAATCCTGGGTTGCAACCCCAGACTCCTCCAAGGAAGATACCCAGGATTTTTTTTCTCCTGTAAAGCAAGAGGTTTGCTCCAGAACCCACCCAAGACTCCTCTCAGGCATGTCCTGCAGTGCTTTGACCCCAGCTTTAAGGCAGGCCTAATCCTGGGTTGCAACCCCAGACTCCTCCAAGGAAGATACCCAGGATTTTTTTTCTCCTGTAAAGCAAGAGGTTTGCTCCAGAACCCACCCAAGACTCCTCTCAGGCATGTCCTGCAGTGCTTTGACCCCAGCTTTAAGGCAGGCCTAATCCTGGGTTGCAACCCCAGACTCCTCCAAGGAAGATACCCAGGATTTTTTTTCTCCTGTAAAGCAAGAGGTTTGCTCCAGAACCCACCCAAGACTCCTCTCAGGCATGTCCTGCAGTGCTTTGACCCCAGCTTTAAGGCAGGCCTAATCCTGGGCTGCAACCCCAGACTCCTCCAAGGAAGATACCCAGGATTTTTTTTCTCCTGTAAAGCAAGAGGTTTGCTCCAGAACCCACCCAAGACTCCTCTCAGGCATGTCCTGCAGTGCTTTGACCCCAGCTTTAAGGCAGGCCTAATCCTGGGCTGCAACCCCAGACTCCTCCAAGGAAGATACCCAGGATTTTTTTTCTCCTGTAAAGCAAGAGGTTTGCTCCAGAACCCACCCAAGACTCCTCTCAGGCATGTCCTGCAGTGCTTTGACCCCAGCTTTAAGGCAGGCCTAATCCTGGGCTGCAACCCCAGACTCCTCCAAGGAAGATACCCAGGATTTTTTTTCTCCTGTAAAGCAAGAGGTTTGCTCCAGAACCCACCCAAGACTCCTCTCAGGCATGTCCTGCAGTGCTTTGACCCCAGCTTTAAGGCAGGCCTAATCCTGGGTTGCAACCCCAGACTCCTCCAAGGAAGATACCCAGGATTTTTTTTCTCCTGTAAAGCAAGAGGTTTGCTCCAGAACCCACCCAAGACTCCTCTCAGGCATGTCCTGCAGTGCTTTGACCCCAGCTTTAAGGCAGGCCTAATCCTGGGTTGCAACCCCAGACTCCTCCAAGGAAGATACCCAGGATTTTTTTTCTCCTGTAAAGCAAGAGGTTTGCTCCAGAACCCACCCAAGACTCCTCTCAGGCATGTCCTGCAGTGCTTTGACCCCAGCTTTAAGGCAGGCCTAATCCTGGGTTGCAACCCCAGACTCCTCCAAGGAAGATACCCAGGATTTTTTTTCTCCTGTAAAGCAAGAGGTTTGCTCCAGAACCCACCCAAGACTCCTCTCAGGCATGTCCTGCAGTGCTTTGACCCCAGCTTTAAGGCAGGCCTAATCCTGGGTTGCAACCCCAGACTCCTCCAAGGAAGATACCCAGGATTTTTTTTCTCCTGTAAAGCAAGAGGTTTGCTCCAGAACCCACCCAAGACTCCTCTCAGGCATGTCCTGCAGTGCTTTGACCCCAGCTTTAAGGCAGGCCTAATCCTGGGTTGCAACCCCAGACTCCTCCAAGGAAGATACCCAGGATTTTTTTTCTCCTGTAAAGCAAGAGGTTTGCTCCAGAACCCACCCAAGACTCCTCTCAGGCATGTCCTGCAGTGCTTTGACCCCAGCTTTAAGGCAGGCCTAATCCTGGGTTGCAACCCCAGACTCCTCCAAGGAAGATACCCAGGATTTTTTTTCTCCTGTAAAGCAAGAGTTTTGCTCCAGAACCCACCCAAGACTCCTCTCAGGCATGTCCTGCAGTGCTTTGACCCCAGCTTTAAGGCAGGCCTAATCCTGGGTTGCAACCCCAGACTCCTCCAAGGAAGATACCCAGGATTTTTTTTCTCCTGTAAAGCAAGAGGTTTGCTCCAGAACCCACCCAAGACTCCTCTCAGGCATGTCCTGCAGTGCTTTGACCCCAGCTTTAAGGCAGGCCTAATCCTGGGTTGCAACCCCAGACTCCTCCAAGGAAGATACCCAGGATTTTTTTTCTCCTGTAAAGCAAGAGGTTTGCTCCAGAACCCACCCAAGACTCCTCTCAGGCATGTCCTGCAGTGCTTTGACCCCAGCTTTAAGGCAGGCCTAATCCTGGGCTGCAACCCCAGACT
>NW_027437153.1:0-17346 GCF_047716275.1 Strix uralensis
GAAAAATAGGAGGAAAAGAGAGGAGAAAGAGAGACGAGGAAGAGAGAAGAGGAAGAGAGAGGAGGAAGAGAGAGGAGGAAGAGAGAGAAGGAGGAGAGAGGAGGAAGAGAGAGGAGGAAGAGAGAGGAAGAGGAGAGAGGAGGAAGAGAGAGGAGGAGGAGAGAGAGTAGGAGGAGAAAGGAGGAAGAGAGAGGAGGAAGAGAGAGGAGGAAGAGAGGAGGAAGAGAGAGGAAGACGAGAGTGGAGGAGGAGAGAGTGAGAAGAGAGCGGAGGAAGACAGAGGAAGAGGATAGAGTAGAAAGAGAGAGGAGGAAGAGAGAGGAAGAGGAGAGAGGAGGAAAAGAGAGGAGGAAGAGAGAGGAGGAAGAGAGAGGAGGAAGAGAGAGGAAGAGGAGAGAAGAGGAGGAGAGAGGAGGAAGAGAGGGGAAGAGGAGAGAGGAGGAAGAGAGAGGAGGAAGAGAGAGGAAGAGGGGAGAGGAGGAAGAGAGAGGAGGAAGAGAGAGGAGGAGGAGAGAGGAGGAAGAGAGAGGAGGAAGAGAGAGGAGGAAGAGAGAGGAAGAGGAGAGAGGAGGAAGAGAGAGGAGGAAGAGAGAGGAAGAGAAGAGAGTTGGAAGAGAGAAGAGGAAGAGAGAGGAAGAGGAGAAAGGAGGAAGAGAGAGGAAAAGGAGAGAGGAGGAATACAGAGGAGAAAGAGAGATGAGGAAGAGAGAAAAGTAGGAGAGAGGAGGAAAAGAGAGGAGTAAGAGAAAGGAGGAAGAGAGAGGAGGAAGACAGAGGAAAAGAAGAGAGGAGGAGGAGAGAGCAGGAAGAGAGACGAATGGGAGAGAGGAGGAAAAGAGAGGAGGAAGAAAGAGGACGAAGAGAGAGGAGGAAGAGAGCGGAGGAAGAGAGAAGAGGAAGAGACAGAGTAGGAGGAGAGAGGAGGAAGAGAGAGGAGGAAGAGAGAGGAGGAAGAGAGAGGAAAAATAGGAGGAAAAGAGAGGAGGAAGAGAGAGGAGGAAGAGAGAGAAAGAGGAGAGAGGACGAGGGGAGAGGAGGAAGAGAGAGGAGGAAGACAGAGAAGGAGGAGAGAGAAGGAAAAGAGAGGAGGAAGAGAGAGGAGGAAGAGAGAGGAGGAAGAGAGAGTAGGAAGAGAGAGGAGGAAGAGAGAGGAAGAGGAGAGAGGAGGAAGAGAGAGGAGGAAGAGAGAGGAGGAAGAGAGAGGAGGAAGAGAGAGGAGGAGAAGAGAGGAGGAACAGAGAGGAGGAAGAGAGAGGAGGAAGAGAGTGGAGGAAGAGAGAGGAAGAGGAGAGAGGAGGAGGAGAGAGGAGGAAGAGAGCGGAGGTAGATAGAGGAAGAGGAGAGAGGAGGAGGAGAGAGGAGGAAGAGAGCGGAGGAAGACAGAGGAAGAGGAGACAGTACAAAGAGAGAGGAGGAAGAGAGAGGAGGAAGAGAGAGGAGGAAGAGAGAGGAGGATGAGAGAGGAAGAAGAGAGAGGAGGAGGAGAGAGGAGGAAGAGAGAGGAAGAGGTGAGAGGAGGAAGAGAGAGGAGGAAGAGAGAGGAAAAGTAGAGACGAGGAAAAGAGAGGAGAAAGAGAGAGGACGAAGAGAGAGGAGGTAGAGAGAGGAGGAGGAGAGAGGAGGAAAAGAGAGGAGGAAGAGAGAGGAGGAAGAGAGAGGAGGATGAGAGAGGAAGAAGAGAGAGGAGGAGAAGAGAGGAGGAAGAGAGAGGAAGAGGTGAGAGGAGGAAGAGAGAGGAGGAAGAGAGAGGAAAAGTAGAGACGAGGAAAAGAGAGGAGAAAGAGAGAGGACGAAGAGAGAGGAGGTAGAGAGAGGAGGAAGAGAGAGGAGGAAGAGAGAGGAGGAAGAGAGAGGAGGAAGAGAGAGGAGGAGGAGAGAGGAGGAAGAGAGAGGAGAGAGAGAGGAAGAGGAGAAAGGAGGAAGTCAGAGGAAAAGGAGAGAGGAGGAATACAGAGGAGAAAGAGAGAGGAGGAGAGAGAGAAGGAGGAGAGAGGAGGAAAAGAGAGGAGTAAGAGAAAGGAGGAAGAGAGAGGAGGGGGAGAGAGGAAAAGAAGAGAGGAGGAGGAGAGAGCAGGAAGAGAGAGGAATGGGAGAGAGGAGGAAAAGATAGGAGGAGAGAGAGGAGAAAGAGAGAGGAGGAAGAGAGAGGAGGAAGAGAGAGAGTAGGAGGAGTGAGGAGGAAGAGAGAGGAGGAAGAGAGAGAAGGAAGAGAGAGAAGGAGGAGAGAGGAGGAAGAGAGAGGAGGAAGACAGAGGAAGAAGAGAGAGGAAAAAGAGGAAGAAAAGAGAGGAGGAGAGAGAAGAGGAAGAGAGAGGAGGAAGAGAAAGAAGGAAGAGAGAGGAGGGACTGGGAGGAGGAAGAGAGAGGAGGAAGAGAGAGAAGAGGAGAGAGGAGGAAGAGAGAGGAGGAAGAGAGATGAGGAAGAGAGAGGAGGAAGAGAGAGGAAGAGGAGAGAGGAGGAGAGAGAGAAGAAGAGAGAGGAGGGACAGGGAGGAGGAGAGAGAGGAGAGGAGAATGAGGAAGAGAGAGGAAAGGAGAGAGAGGAAGAGAGAGGAGGAGAGAGGAGGAAGAGAGAGGAGGAAGAGAGAGGAAGAGGAGAGAGGAGGAGGAGAGAGGAGGAAGAGTGAGGAAGAGCAGAGAGGAGGAAGAGGGAGGAGGAAGAGAGAGGAGGAAGAGAGAGAAGGAGGAGAGAGGAAAAAGAGGAGGAAAGAGAGGAAGAAGAGAGAGGAGGAAGAGAGAGGAGGAAGAGAGAGGAAGAGGAGAGAGGAGGAAGAGAGAGGGGAAGATAGAGGAGGAAGAGAGAGGAGGAAGAGAGAGGAAGAGGAGAGAGGAGGTGGAGAGAGGAGGAAGAGAGCGGTGGGAGAGAGAGGAAGAGGAGAGAGGAGGAGAAGAGAGGAGGAAGAGAGCGGAGGAAGACAGAGGAAGAGGAGAGAGTACAAAGAGAGAGGAGGAAGAGAGAGGAGGAGGAGAGAGGAGGAAAGAGAGGAGGAAGAGAGAAGAGAAGAGAGAGGAGAAGAGAGAGGAAGAAGAGAGAGGAGGAGGAGAGAGGAGGAAGAGAGAGGCAGAGGTGAGAGGAGGAAGAGAGAGGGGAAGAGAGAGGAAAAGTAGAGACGAGGAAAGAGAGGAGAAAGAGAGAGGACGAAGAGAGAGGAGGATGAGAGAGGAGGATGAGAGAGGAGGAAGAGAGAGGAGGAGGAGAGAGGAGGAAGAGAGGAGAGAGAGAGAGGAAGAGGAGAAAGGAGGAAGACAGAGGAAAAGGAGAGAGGAGGAATACAGAGGAGAAAGTGAGAGGAGGAAGAGAGAGAAGGAGGAGAGAGGAGGAAAGAGAGGAGTAAGAGAAAGGAGGAAGAGAGAGGAGGAGGAGAGAGGACAAGAAGAGAATAGGAGGTGAGAGCAGGAAGAGAGAGGAATGGGAGAGAGGAGGAAAAGGGAGGAGGAAGAGAGAGGAGAAGAGAGAGGAGGAGAGAGAGGAGGAAGAGAGAGGAGAGGGTAGAGGAGGAAGAGAGAGGAGGAAGAGAGAGGAGGAAGAGAGAGGAGGAGGAGAGAGGAGGAAGAGAGAGGAGGAAGAGAGAGAAAGATGAGAGAGGAGGAGGAGAGAGGAGGAGGAGAGAGGAGGAAGAGAAAGGCAGAGGTGAGAGGAGGAAGAGAGAGGAGGAAGAGAGAGGAAAAGTAGAGACGAGGAAAAGAGAGGAGAAAGAGAGAGGACGAAGAGAGAGGAGGAAGAGAGAGGAGGAAGAGAGAGGAGGAAGAGAGAGGAGGAGGAGAGAGGAGGAAGAGAGGAGAGAGAGAGAGGAAGAGGAGAAAGGAGGAAGAGAGAGTAAAAGGAGAGAGGAGGAATACAGAGGAGAAAGAGAGATGAGGAATAGAGAGAAGGAGGAGAGAGGAGGAAAAGAGATGAGTAAGAGAAAGGAGGAAGAGAGAGGAGGAAGACAGAAGAAAAGAAGAGAGGAGGAGGAGAGAGCCGGAAGACAGAGGAATGGGAGAGAGGAGGAAAAGAGAGGAGGAAGAGGGAGGACGAAGAGAGAGGAGGAAGAGAGAGGAGGAAGAGAGAGGAGGAGGGGAGAGGAGGAAGAGAGAGGAGAGAGAGAGAGGAAGAGGAGAAAGGAGGAAGACAGAGGAAAAGGAGAGAGGAGGAATACAGAGGAGAAAGAGACAGGAGGAAGAGAGAGAAGGAGGAGAGAGGAGGAAAAGAGAGGAGTAAGAGAAAGGAGGAAGAGAGAGGAGGATGAGAGAGGAAAAGAAGAGAGGAGGAGGAGAGAGCAGGAAGAGAGAGGAATGGGAGAGAGGAGGAAAAGGGAGGAGGAAGAGAGAGGAGAAAGAGAGAGGAGGAAGAGAGTGGAGGAAGAGAGAGAGTAGGAGCAGTGAGGAGGAAGAGAGAGGAGGAAGAGAGAGAAGGAAGAGAGAGAAGGAGGAGAGAGGAGGAAGAGAGAGGAGGAAGACAGAGGAAGAAGAGAAAGGAAAAAGAGGAGGAAAAGAGAGGAGGAAGAGAGAAGAGGAAGAGAGAGGAGGAAGAGAAAGAAGGAAGAGAGAGGAGGGACTGGGAGGAGGAAGACAGAGGAGGAAGAGAGAGAAAGAGGAGAGAGGAGGAAGAGAGAGGAGGAAGAGAGATGAGGAAGAGAGAGGAAGAGGAGAGAGGAGGAAGAGAGAGAAGGAAGAGAGAGGAGGGACAGGGAGGAGGAAGAGAGAGGAAGAGGAGAAATGAGGAAGAGAGAGGAAAAGGAGAGAGAAGGAAGAGAGAGGAGGAAGAGAGAGGAGGAAGAGAGAGGAGGAAGAGAGAGGAAGAGGAGAGAGGAGGAGGAGAGAGGAGGAAGAGTGAGGAAGAGCAGAGAGGAGGAAGAGGGAGGAGGAAGAGAGAGGAGGAAGAGAGAGAAGGAGGAGAGAGGAAAAAGAGGAGGAAAAGAGAGGAAGAAGAGAGAGGAGGAAGAGAGAGGAGGAAGAGAGAGGAAGAGGAGAGAGGAGGAAGAGAGAGGAGGAAGATAGAGGAGGAAGAGAGAGGAGGAAGAGAGAGGAAGAGGAGAGAGGAGGAGGAGAGAGGAGGAAGAGAGCGGTGGTAGAGAGAGGAAGAGGAGAGAGGAGGAGAAGAGAGGAGGAAGAGAGCGGAGGAAGACAGAGGAAGAGGAGAGAGTACAAAGAGAGAGGAGGAAGAGAGAGGAGGAGGAGAGAGGAGGAAAAGAGAGGAGGAAGAGAGAAGAGGAAGAGAGAGGAAGAAGAGAGAGGAAGAAGAGAGAGGAGGAGGAGAGAGGAGGAAGAGAGAGGCAGAGGTGAGAGGAGGAAGAGAGAGGAGGAAGAGAGAGGAAAAGTAGAGACGAGGAAAAGAGAGGAGAAAGAGAGAGGACGAAGAGAGAGGAGGAAGAGAGAGGAGGAAGAGAGAGGAGGAAGAGAGAGGAGGAGGAGAGAGGAGGAAGAGAGGAGAGAGAGAGAGGAAGAGGAGAAAGGAGGAAGACAGAGGAAAAGGAGAGAGGAGGAATACAGAGGAGAAAGTGAGAGGAGGAAGAGAGAGAAGGAGGAGAGAGGAGGAAAAGAGAGGAGTAAGAGAAAGGAGGAAGAGAGAGGAGGAGGAGAGAGGACAAGAAGAGAATAGGAGGAGAGAGCAGGAAGAGAGAGGAATGGGAGAGAGGAGGAAAAGGGAGGAGGAAGAGAGAGGAGAAAGAGAGAGGAGGAAGAGAGAGGAGGAAGAGAGAGGAAGAGGGTAGAGGAGGAAGAGAGAGGAGGAAGAGAGAGGAGGAAGAGAGAGGAGGAGGAGAGAGGAGGAAGAGAGAGGAGGAAGAGAGAGAAAGATGAGAGAGGAGGAGGAGAGAGGAGGAGGAGAGAGGAGGAAGAGAGAGGCAGAGGTGAGAGGAGGAAGAGAGAGGAGGAAGAGAGAGGAAAAGTAGAGACGAGGAAAAGAGAGGAGAAAGAGAGAGGACGAAGAGAGAGGAGGAAGAGAGAGGAGGAAGAGAGAGGAGGAAGAGAGAGGAGGAGGAGAGAGGAGGAAGAGAGGAGAGAGAGAGAGGAAGAGGAGAAAGGAGGAAGAGAGAGTAAAAGGAGAGAGGAGGAATACAGAGGAGAAAGAGAGATGAGGAATAGAGAGAAGGAGGAGAGAGGAGGAAAAGAGATGAGTAAGAGAAAGGAGGAAGAGAGAGGAGGAAGACAGAAGAAAAGAAGAGAGGAGGAGGAGAGAGCCGGAAGACAGAGGAATGGGAGAGAGGAGGAAAAGAGAGGAGGAAGAGGGAGGACGAAGAGAGAGGAGGAAGAGAGAGGAGGAAGAGAGAGGAGGAGGGGAGAGGAGGAAGAGAGAGGAGAGAGAGAGAGGAAGAGGAGAAAGGAGGAAGACAGAGGAAAAGGAGAGAGGAGGAATACAGAGGAGAAAGAGACAGGAGGAAGAGAGAGAAGGAGGAGAGAGGAGGAAAAGAGAGGAGTAAGAGAAAGGAGGAAGAGAGAGGAGGATGAGAGAGGAAAAGAAGAGAGGAGGAGGAGAGAGCAGGAAGAGAGAGGAATGGGAGAGAGGAGGAAAAGGGAGGAGGAAGAGAGAGGAGAAAGAGAGAGGAGGAAGAGAGTGGAGGAAGAGAGAGAGTAGGAGCAGTGAGGAGGAAGAGAGAGGAGGAAGAGAGAGAAGGAAGAGAGAGAAGGAGGAGAGAGGAGGAAGAGAGAGGAGGAAGACAGAGGAAGAAGAGAAAGGAAAAAGAGGAGGAAAAGAGAGGAGGAAGAGAGAAGAGGAAGAGAGAGGAGGAAGAGAAAGAAGGAAGAGAGAGGAGGGACTGGGAGGAGGAAGACAGAGGCGGAAGAGAGAGAAAGAGGAGAGAGGAGGAAGAGAGAGGAGGAAGAGAGAGGAGGAAGAGAGAGGAAGAGGAGAGAGGAGGAAGAGAGAGAAGGAAGAGAGAGGAGGGACAGGGAGGAGGAAGAGAGAGGAAGAGGAGAAATGAGGAAGAGAGAGGAAAAGGAGAGAGAAGGAAGAGAGAGGAGGAAGAGAGAGGAGGAAGAGAGAGGAGAAGAGAGAGGAGGAAGAGAGAGGAAGAGGAGAGAGGAGGAAGAGAGAGGAGAAGAGAGAGGAGGAAGAGAGAGGAGGAAGAGAGAGGAAGAGGAGAGAGGAGGAGGAGAGAGGAGGAAGAGAGCGGTGGTAGAGAGAGGAAGAGGAGAGAGGAGGAGAAGAGAGGAGGAAGAGAGCGGAGGAAGACAGAGGAAGAGGAGAGAGTAGAAAGAGAGAGGAGGAAGAGAGAGAGGAGGAGGAGAGAGGAGGAAAAGAGAGGAGGAGAGAGAAGAGGAAGAGAGAGGAAGAAGAGAGAGAAACTAGAGAGAGGAGGAGGAGAGAGGAGGAAGAGAGAGGCAGAGGTGAGAGGAGGAAGAGAGAGGAGGAAGAGAGAGGAAAAGTAGAGACGAGGAAAAGAGAGGAGAAAGAGAGAGGACGAAGAGAGAGGAGGAAGAGAGAGGAGGAAGAGAGAGGAGGAAGAGAGAGGAGGAGGAGAGAGGAGGAAGAGAGAGGAGAGAGAGAGAGGAAGAGGAGAAAGGAGGAAGACAGAGGAAAAGGAGAGAGGAGGAATACAGAGGAGGAAAGTGAGAGGAGGAAGAGAGAGAAGGAGGAGAGAGGAGGAAAAGAGAGGAGTAAGAGAAAGGAGGAAGAGAGAGGAGGAGGAGAGAGGACAAGAAGAGAATAGGAGGAGAGAGCAGGAAGAGAGAGGAATGGGAGAGAGGAGGAAAAGGGAGGAGGAAGAGAGAGGAGAAAGAGAGAGGAGGAAGAGAGAGGAGGAAGAGAGAGGAAGAGGGTAGAGGAGGAAGAGAGAGGAGGAAAAGAGAGGAGGAAGAGAGAGGAGGAGGAGAGAGGAGGAAGAGAGAGGAGGAAGAGAGAGAAAGATGAGAGTGGAGGAGGAGAGAGGAGTAAGAGAGAGGAGGAAGAGAGAGGAAGAGGAGAGAGGAGGAAGAGAGAGGAGGAAGAGAGAGGAAGAGAAGAGAGGTGGAAGAGAGTGGAGGAAGAGAGAGGAAGAGGAGAAAGGAGGAAGAGAGAGGAGGAAGACAGAGGAAGAAGAGAGAGGAAAAAGAGGAGGAAAAGAGAGGAGGAAGAGAGAAGAGGAAGAGAGAGGAGGAAGAGAAAGAAGGAAGAGAGAGGAGGGACTGGGAGGAGGAAGAGAGAGGAGGAAGAGAGAGAAAGAGGAGAGAGGAAGAAGAGAGAGGAGGAAGAGAGATGAGGAAGAGAGAGGAGGAAGAGAGGGGAAAAGGAGAGAGGAGGAATACAGAGGAGAAAGAGAGATGAGGAATAGAGAGAAGGAGGAGAGAGGAGGAAAAGATAGGAGTAAGAGAAAGGAGGAAGATAGAGGAGGAAGAGAGAGAGTAACAGGAGAGAGGAGGAAGAGAGAGGAGGAAGAGAGAGGAAAAATAGGAGGAAAAGAGAGGAGGAAGAGAGAGGAGGAAGAGGAGAGGAGGAAGAGAGAGAAGGAGGAGAGAGGAGGAAGAGAGAGGAGGAATAGAGAGGAGGAAGAGAGAGGAGGAAGAGAGAGGAAGAGGAGAGAGGAGGAAGAGAGAGGAGGAAGAGAGAGGAAGAGGAGAGAGGAGGAAGAGAGAGGAGGATGAGAGAGGAGGAAGAGAGAGGAGGAAGAGAGAGGAGGAAGAGAGAGGAAGAGGAGATAGGAGGAGGAGAGAGGAGGAAGAGAGCGGAGGAGGAGAGAGGAAGAGGAGAGAGTAGAAAGAGAGAGGAGGAGGAGAGAGGAGGAAGAGAGAGGAGGAAGAGAGAGAAAGATGAGAGAGGAGGAGGAGAGAGGAGGAAGAGAGGGGAGGAAGAGAGAGGAAGAGGAGAGAGGAGGAAGAGAGAGGAGGAAGAGAGAGGAAGGAGAGAGGAGGAGGGGAGAGGAGGAAGAGAGAGGAGGAAGATAGAGGAGGAAGTGAGAGGAGGAAGAGAGAGGAGGAAGAGAGAGGAAAATAGAGAGGAGGAAAAGAGAGCAGAAAGAGAGAGGAGGAAGAGAGAGGAGGAAGAGAGAAGAAGAGGAGAAAGGACGAAGAGAGAGTAAAAGGAGAGAGGAGGAATACAGAGGAGAAAGAGAGATGAGGAATAGAGAGAAGGAGGAGAGAGGAGGAAAAGAGATGAGTAAGAGAAAGGAGGAAGAGAGAGGAGGAGACAGAAGAAAAGAAGAGAGGAGGAGGAGAGAGCAGGAAGACAGAGGAATGGGAGAGAGGAGGAAAAGAGAGGAGGAAGAGGGAGGACGAAGAGAGAGGAGGAAGAGAGAGGAGGAAGAGAGAGGAGGAGGAGAGAGGAGGAAGAGAGAGGAGAGAGAGAGAGGAAGAGGAGAAAGGAGGAAGACAGAGGAAAAGGAGAGAGGAGGAATACAGAGGAGAAAGAGAGAGGAGGAAGAGAGAGAAGGAGGAGAGAGGAGGAAAAGAGAGGAGTAAGAGAAAGGAGGAAGAGAGAGGAGGATGAGAGAGGAAAAGAAGAGAGGAGGAGGAGAGAGCAGGAAGAGAGAGGAATGGGAGAGAGGAGGAAAAGGGAGGAGGAAGAGAGAGGAGAAAGAGAGAGGAGGAAGAGAGTGGAGGAAGAGAGAGAGTAGGAGCAGTGAGGAGGAAGAGAGAGGAGGAAGAGAGAGGAAGAAGAGAGAGGAAAAAGAGGAGGAAAAGAGAGGAGGAAGAGAGAAGAGGAAGAGAGAGGAGGAAGAGAAAGAGGAAGAGAGAGGAGGGACTGGGAGGAGAAAGACAGAGGAGGAAGAGAGAGAAAGAGGAGAGAGGAGGAAGAGAGAGGAGGAAGAGAGATGAGGAAGAGAGAGGAAGAGGAAGAGAGGAGGAAGAGAGAGAAGGAAGAGAGAGGAGGGACAGGGAGGAGGAAGAGAGAGGAAGAGGAGAAATGAGGAAGAGAGAGGAAAAGGAGAGAGAAGGAAGAGAGAGGAGGAAGAGAGAGGAGGAAGAGAGAGGAGGAAGAGAGAGGAGGAAGAGAGAGGAAGAGGAGAGAGGAGGAAGAGAGAGGAGGAAGAGAGAGGAAAATTAGAGAGGAGGAAAAGAGGACAGAAAGAGAGAGGAGGAAGAGAGAGGAGGAAGAGAGAGGAGGAAGAGAGAGGAAGAGGAGAGAGGAGGAGGAGAGAGGAGGAAGAGTGAGGAAGAGGAGAGAGGAGGAAGAGAGAGGAGGAAGAGAGAGAAAAAGTAGAGAGGAGGAAAAGAGAGGAGAAAGAGAGACGAGGAAGAGAGAGGAGGAAGAGAGAGGAGGAAGAGAGAGGAGGAAGAGAGAGAAGGAGGAGAGAGGAGGAAGACAGAGGGGGAAGACAGAGGAAGAATAGAGAGGAAAAAGAGGAGGAAGAGAGAGGAGGAAGAGAGAGGAGGAAGAGAGAGGAGAAAGAGGGAGGAGTAACAGAGAGGAAGAGGAGAGAGGAGGAAGAGAGTGGAGGAAGAGAGAGAAAGGAGAGAGGAGGAGGGGAGAGGAGGAAGAGAGAGGAGGAATAGAGAGGAGGAAGAGAGAGGAGGAAGAGAGAGGAGAAAGAGAGAGGAGGAAGAGAGAGGAAGAGGATAGAGGAGGAATAGTGAGGAGGAAGAGAGAGGAAAAGTAGAGAGGAGGAAAAGAGAGCAGAAAGAGGAGGAAGAGAGAGGAGGAAGAGAGAGGAAGAGGAGAGAGGAGGAAGAGAGAGGAGGAAGAGAGAGAAAAGTAGAGAGGAGGAAAAGAGAGGAGAAAGAGAGAGGAGGAAGAGAGAGGAGGAAGAGAGAGGAGGAAGAGAGAGGAGGAAGAGAGAGGAGGAGGAGAGAGGAGGAAGAGAGAGAGGAAGGAGAGAAGAAGAGGAGAGAGGAGGAAGAGAGAGGAGGAAGAGAAAGGAAGAGGAGAGAGGAGGAAGATAGAGGAGGAAGAGAGAGGAGGACGAGAGAAGAGGACGAGAGAAGAGGAAGAGAGAGGAGGAAGAGAGAGAAAGATGAGAGAGGAGGAGGAGAGAGGAGGAAGAGAGAGGAGGAAGAGAGAGTAAGAGGACAGAGGAGGAAGAGAGGGAGGAAGAGAGAGGAAGAGAAGAGAGGTGGAAGAGAGAGGAGGAAGAGAGAGGAAGAGGAGAAAGGAGGAAGAGAGAGGAAAAGGAGAGAGGAGGAATACAGAGGAGAAAGAGAGATGAGGAATAGAGAGAAGCAGGAGAGAGGAGGAAAAAAGAGGAGTAAGAGAAAGGAGGAAGATAGAGGAGGAAGAGAGAGAGTAGGAGGAGAGAGGAGGAAGAGAGAGGAGGAAGAGAGAGGAAAAATAGGAGGAAAAGAGAGGAGGAAGAGAGAGGAGGAAGAGAGAGGAGGAAGAGAGAGAGTAGGAGGAGTGAGGAGGAAGAGAGAGGAGGAAGAGAAAGAAGGAAGAGAGAGGAGGGACAGGGAGTAGGAAGAGAGAGGAGGAAGAGAGAGAAAGAGGAGAGAGGAGGAAGAGAGAGGAGGAATAGAGAGGAGGAAGAGAGAGGAGGAAGAGAGAGGAGGAATAGAGAGGAAGAAGAGAGAGGAGGAAGAGAGAGGAAGAGGAGAGAGGAGGCAGAGAGAGGAGGAAGAGAGAGGAAGAGGAGAGAGGAGGAAAAGAGAGGAGGAAGAGAGAGGAGGAAGAGAGAGGAAGATGAGAGAGGAGGAAGAGAGAGGAGGAAGAGAGGAAGGAGAGAGGAGGAGGGGAGAGGAGGAAGAGAGAGGAGGCAGATAGAGGAGGAAAAGAGAGGAGGAAGAGAGAGGAGGAAGATAGAGGAGGAAGAGAGAGGAGGAAGAGAGAGGAGGAAGAGAGAGGAGGAAGAGAGAGGAAGAGGATAGAGGAGGAATAGAGAGGAGGAAGAAAGAGGAAAAATAGAGAGGAGGAAAAGAGAGCAGAAAGAGAGAGGAGGAAGAGAGAGGAAGAGAGAAGAAGAGGAGAGAGGAGGAGGAGAGATTAGGAAGAGTGAGGAAGAGGAGAGAGGAGGAAGAGAGAGGAGGAAGAGAGAGAAAAAGTAGAGAGGAGGAAAAGAGAGGAGAAAGAGAGAGGAGGAAGAGAGAGGAGGAAGAGAGAGGAGGAAGAGAGAGGAGGAAGAGAGAGGAGGAGGAGAGAGGAGGAAGAGAGAGGAGGAAGAGAGAAGAAGAGGAGAGAGGAGGAAGAGAGAGGAGGAAGAGAAAGGAAGAGGAGAGAGGAGGAAGATAGAGGAGGAAGAGAGAGGAGGACGAGAGAAGAGGACGAGAGAAGAGGAAGAGAGAGGAGGAAGAGAGAGAAAGATGAGAGAGGAGGAGGAGAGAGGAGGAAGAGAGAGGAGGAAGAGAGAGTAAGAGGACAGAGGAGGAAGAGAGGGGAGGAAGAGAGAGGAAGAGAAGAGAGGTGGAAGAGAGAGGAGGAAGAGAGAGGAAGAGGAGAAAGGAGGAAGAGAGAGGAAAAGGAGAGAGGAGGAATACAGAGGAGAAAGAGAGATGAGGAATAGAGAGAAGCAGGAGAGAGGAGGAAAAAAGAGGAGTAAGAGAAAGGAGGAAGATAGAGGAGGAAGAGAGAGAGTAGGAGGAGAGAGGAGGAAGAGAGAGGAGGAAGAGAGAGGAAAAATAGGAGGAAAAGACAGGAGGAAGAGAGAGGAGGAAGAGAGAGGAGGAAGAGAGAGAGTAGGAGGAGTGAGGAGGAAGAGAGAGGAGGAAGAGAAAGAAGGAAGAGAGAGGAGGGACAGGGAGTAGGAAGAGAGAGGAGGAAGAGAGAGAAAGAGGAGAGAGGAGGAAGAGAGAGGAGGAATAGAGAGGAGGAAGAGAGAGGAGGAAGAGAGAGGAGGAATAGAGAGGAAGAAGAGAGAGGAGGAAAGAGAGAGGAAGAGGAGAGAGGAGGCAGAGAGAGGAGGAAGAGAGAGGAAGAGGAGAGAGGAGGAAAAGAGAGGAGGAAGAGAGAGGAGGAAGAGAGAGGAAGATGAGAGAGGAGGAAGAGAGAGGAGGAAGAGAGAGGAAGGAGAGAGGAGGAGGGGAGAGGAGGAAGAGAGAGGAGGCAGATAGAGGAGGAAAAGAGAGGAGGGAAGAGAGAGGAGGAAGATAGAGGAGGAAGAGAGAGGAGGAAGAGAGAGGAGGAAGAGAGAGGAGGAAGAGAGAGGAAGAGGATAGAGGAGGAATAGAGAGGAGGAAGAAAGAGGAAAAATAGAGAGGAGGAAAAGAGAGCAGAAAGAGAGAGGAGGAAGAGAGAGGAGGAAGAGAGAAGAAGAGGAGAGAGGAGGAGGAGAGATTAGGAAGAGTGAGGAAGAGGAGAGAGGAGGAAGAGAGAGGAGGAAGAGAGAGGAAAAAGTAGAGAGGAGGAAAAAGAGAGGAGAAAGACAGAGGAGGAAGAGAGAGGAGGAAGAGAGAGGAGGAAGAGAGAGGAGGAGGAGAGAGGAGGAAGAGAGAGGAGGAAGAGAGAGGAGAGGAGAGAGGAGGAAGAGAGAGGAGGAAGAGAGAGGAAGAGGAGAGAGGAGGAAGAGAGAGGAGGAAGAGAGAGGAGGAAGAGAGAGGAGGAAGAGAGAGGCGGAAGAGAGAGAAAGATGAGAGAGGAGGAGGAGAGAGCAGGAAGAGAGAGGTGGAAGAGAGAGGAAGAGGAGAGAGGAGGAGAGAGAGAGGAGGAAGAGAGAGGAGGAAGAGAGAGAGGGAAGAGAGAGGAAGATGAGAGAGAAGGAGGAGAGAGGAGGAAAAGAGAAGAGTAAGAGAAAGGAGGAAGAGAGAGGAGGAGGAGAGATGAAAAGAAGAGAGGAGGAGGAGAGAGCAGGGAAGAGAGAGGAATGATAGAGAGGAGGAAAAGAGAGGAGGAAGAGAGAGGAGAAAGAGAGAGGAGGAAGAGAGAGGAGGAAGAGAGAGGAGGAAGAGACAGGAGGAAGAGAGAGAGGGAAGAGAGAGGAAGATGAGAGAGGAGGAAGAGAGAGGAGGAAGAGAGAGGAGGAAGTGAGAGGTGGAAGAGAGAGGAGGAAAAGAGAGGAAGAAGAGAGAGAGGAAGAGAGAGGAGGGAGAGGGAAGAGGAAGAGAGAGGAAGAGGAGAGAGGAGGAGGAGTGAGGAGAAAAGGGAGGAGGAACAGAGAGGAAGAGGAGAGAGGAGGAAGAAAGAGGAGGAAGAGAGAGGAGGAAGAGAGAGGAAGAGGAGAGAGGAGGAGGAGAGAGGAGGAAGAGAGAGGAATAGTAGAGAGGAGGAAAAGAGAGGAGAAAGAGAGAGGCAGAAGGGAGAGGAGTAAGAGAGAGGAGGAAAAGAGAGGAGGAAGAGAGAGGAAAATGAGAGAGGAGGAAGAGAGAGGAGGAAGTGAGAGGAGGAGGAAAGAGGAAAAGAGAGGAGGAAGAGACAGGAAGAGAGTGAGTAGAAAGAGAGAGAGTAGGAAGAGAGAGGAGTAGGAGAGAGGAGGAGTAGAGAGGAGGAAGAGAGAGGAAGAGGAGGTCGAGGAAGAGAGAGGAGGAAAAGAGAGGAGGAAGAGAGAGGAAAATGAGAGAGTAGGAAGAGAAAGGAAAAAGAGAGAGGAGTAAGAGGTGGAGGAAAAGAGAGGAGGAAGAGAGAGGAGAAAGAGTGAGGAAGAGGAGAAAAGAGGAAGAGAGAGGAAAAAGGAGAGAGGAGTAAGAGAGAGGAGGAAGTGAGAGTAGGAGGAAAGAGGAAAATAGAGGAGGAAGAGAGAGGAAGAGGAGTGAGTAGAAAGAGAGAGGAGGAAGAGAGAGGAGGAGGAGAGAGGAGGAAAGAGAGGAGGAAGAAGGAGAGAGGAGGAGGAGAGAGGAGGAAGAGAGAGGAAGAGGAGAGAGGAGGAAGAGAGAGGAAGAGGAGAGAGGAGGAAGAGAGAGGAGGAAGAGAGAGGAGGAAGAGTGAGGAAGAGGAGAAAGAAGGAAGAGAGAGGAGGAAGAGAGAGGAGGAAGAGAGAGGAAGAGGAGAGAGGAGGAGGAGAGAGGAGGAAGAGAGAGGAGGAAGAGAGAGGAAGAGAAGAGAGGTGGAAGAGAGAGGAGGAAGAGAGAGGAAGAGGAGAAAGGAGGAAGAGAGAGTTAAAGGAGAGAGGAGGAATACAGAGAGAAAGAGAGATGAGGAAGAGAGAGAAGGAGGACAGAGGAGGAAAAGAGAGGACTAAGAGAAAGGAGGAAGAGAGAGGAAGAAGACAGAGGAATGAAGAGAGGAGGAGGAGAGAGCAGGAAGAGAGAGGAATGGGAGAGAGGAGGAAAAGAGAGGAGGAAGAGAGAGGAGGAAGAGAGAGGAGGAAGAGAGAGTAGGAGGAGAGAGGAGGAAGAGAGAGGAGGAAGAGAGAAGAGGAAGAGAGAGAGTAGGAGGAGAGAGGAGGACGAGAAATGAGGAAGAGAGAGGAGGAAGAGAGAGGAAAAATAGGAGGAAAAGAGAGGAGGAAGAGAGAGGAGGAAGAGAGAGAGAGGAAAAGGAGGAGTAACAGAGAGGAAGAGGAGAGAGGGGTAAGAGAGAGAAAGAGGAGAGAGGAGGAGGGAGAGAGGAGGAAGAGAGAGGAGGAAGACAGAGAAGGAAGAGAGAGAAGGAAAAGAGAGGAGGAAGAGAGAGGAGGAAGAGAGAGGAGGAAGAGAGAGGAGGAAGAGAGAGGAGGAAGAGAGAGGAAGAGGAGAGAGGAGGAAGAGAGAGGAAGAGGAGAGAGGAAGAGACAGGAGGAAGAGAGAGGAGGAAGAGAGAGGAGGAGAAGAGAGGAGGAAGAGAGAGGAGAAGAGAGAGGAGGAAGAGAGAGGAGGAAGAGAGAGGAAGAGGAGAGAGGAGGAGGAGAGATGAGGAAGAGAGCGGAGGAAGACAGAGGAAGAGGAGAGAGTAGAAAGAGAGAGGAGGAAGAGAGAGGAGGAGGAGAGAGGAGGAAAAGAGAGGAGGAAGAGAGAGGGAGAAGAGAGAGGAGGAAGAGAGAGGAAGAGGAGAGAGGAGGAGGAGAGAGGAGGAAGAGAGAGGAAGAGGAGAGAGGAGGAAGAGAGAGGAGGAAGGAGAGAGGAAATTTGAGAGGAGGAAAAGAGAGGAGAAAGAGAGTGGACGAAGAGAGAGGAGAAGAGAGAGGAAGAGGAGAAAGGAGGAAGAGAGAGGAAAAGGAGAGAGGAGGAATACAGAGGAGAAAGAGAGACGAGGAAGAGAGAGAAGGAGGAGAGAGGAGGAAAAGAGAAGAGTAAGAGAAAGGAGGAAGAGAGAGGAGGAGGAGAGATGAAAAGAAGAGAGTAGGAGGAGGAGAGCAGGAAGAGAGAGGAATGGGAGAGAGGAGGAAAGAGAGGAGGAAGAGAGAGGAGAAAGAGAGAGGAGGAAGAGAGAGGAGAAGAGAGAGAGGAAGAGAGAGAGGGAAGAGAGAGGAAGATGAGAGAGAAGGAGGAGAGAGGAGGAAAAGAGAAGAGTAAGAGAAAGGAGGAAGAGAGAGGAGGAGGAGAGATGAAAGAAGAGAGGAGGAGGAGAGAGCAGAAGAGAGAGGAATGATAGAGAGGAGGAAAAGAGAGGAGGAGAGAGAGGAGAAAGAGAGAGGAGGAAGAGAGAGGAGGAAGAGAGAGGAGGAAGAGACAGGAGGAAGAGAGAGAGGGAGAGAGAGGAAGATGAGAGAGGAGGAAGAGAGAGGAGGAAGAAAGCGGAAAAGAAGAGAGGAGGAGGAGAGAGGAGGAAGAGAGAGGAATGGGAGAGAGGAGGAAAAGAGAGGAGGAAGAGAGAGGAGGAAGTGAGAGGTGAAGAGAGAGGAGGAAAAGAGAGGAAGAAGAGAGAGGAGGAAGAGAGAGGAGGAGAGGGAAGAGGAAGAGAGAGGAAGAGGAGAGAGGGAGGAAGTGAGGAGGAAAAGGGAGGAGGAACAGAGAGGAAGAGGAGAGAGGAGGAAGAAAGAGGAGGAAGAGAGAGGAGGAAGAGAGAGGAAGAGGAGAGAGGAGGAGGAGAGAGGAGGAAGAGAGAGGAATAGTAGAGAGGAGGAAAGAGAGGAGAAAGAGAGAGGCAGAAGGAGAGGAGGAAGAGAGAGGAGGAAAAGAGAGGAGAAGAGAGAGGAAAATGGAGAGAGGAGGAGAGAGAGGAAGGAAGTGAGAGGAGGAGGAAAGAGGAAGAGAGAGAGGAGGAAGAGACAGAAGAGAGTGAGTAGAAAGAGGAGAGGAGGAAGAGAGAGGAGTAGGAGAGAGGAGGAGTAGAGAGGAGAAGAGAGAGGAGAGGAGAGTCGAGGAAGAGGAGAGGAGGAAAAGAGAGGAGGAAGAGAGAGGAAAATGAGAGAGATAGGAAGAGAAAGGAAAAGAGAGAGGAGTAAGAGTGGAGGAAAAGAGGAGGAAGAGAGAGGAGAAAGAGTGAGGAAGGGAGAAATGAGGAAGAGAGAGAAAAAGGAGAGAGGAGGTAAGAGAGAGGAGGAAGTGAGAGGTAGGAGGAAAGAGGAAAATAGAGGAGGAAGAGAGAGGAAGAGGAGGTGAGTAGAAGAGAGAGGAGGAAGAAGAGAGGAGGAGGAAGAGGAGAGAGAGGAGGATCGACGAGGAGGAGTCGAGAAGAGTCGGAGGAGCGTGAGGAGAGAGAGTAGGAAGAGAGTGAGGCAGGAGAGAGGAGGG
>NW_027437154.1:0-17000 GCF_047716275.1 Strix uralensis
TGTAGGTAATACCTTAATAGTGGTAGGGCGATGTAGCCTTCTGAGGCATGGAAATTCTGTTCTCTGTGTTTTGTGGATGTGTGTAGACAAAAGTAGAAATAAACAAGTTGTTCAAAAATTACATTCAAGTCTTTTGAACCCCAGATCAATACCTAAACTACAACACTCCATGGCACTTCACCAAGGAATGAATGCAGTTGCAAGTGATTGGTACTCTGTACTTTCTTAGCAAAGTTTGGAATTTTTGCAAAATATATTTTTGCTTTAATAACATTTCTAGAGATAAAAAGTGCAGGTTTTGAACCCTTCTCACTTGTTTCTAGTAAGTTCCTTGGAAGAGACAAAGAGAACATGTCTCAGTGAGCAACTCAGACAAAATTGTGAAGTCAATTCAGACCTGCACTTTTGTAATGTTCTGGGGGTACTCAGATCCATCTTTAACCAGAACTGATTTTATTTAGTATTTTAATAAAGGGTCACCGTCTAACGAAACTAGCTTACTCCAGGCTGTTTATTACAGTTGTTCCCGCCTTCTTTTCTCTTGATGATTATGTTTTATAAGTTATTCCATTCACTCTCATGACTTTTGATCGTATTCTCATGAGCCAGGCTCAGGCTGGGGCAGGACACAGGCCATCTCTTTATTCCTCCAAAGCCTGTGTCATGTACTTTTGACCTTGGCCTGAGCTATTGGCATGGAAATTACTAGTATCCTAAATATACAACATTCCTTTTTGTTGGTCTTAGACAAAATCAGGAGTAGGGCTGGTATAAAAGTCTGTGATGACAGCTTCATACCATTTCTCAGAAACTAGCAAAAGAATTCTGCAAGGAAGCTAGAGTAGTGGAGAGAATCCCAGCAATTTAATTCTGTGATTCTTACTGTGGCAGTGGGAGGTCATTTGAATTCAAGAGCAAAAACAACAGTCTTGCAGTATCACATACAGCATTTCTAATAATTTCAAAATCCTCTGAATCAGCAGAGTGGTACAGGTAAGCAAGCTGGTAAAAACCCTCCTGACAAGAACGATGGTTTTATTTTATTTTATTTTTAAACATTTCTGCAGCTTGCTAGATTCATAACCTAGGGCAAGTTTAATTAAAGTCAATGAAGCAGTTTAAAGTGAAGAAAAAATAAGCAGTAGAAAAAGTGTTGATTGTTTTCTAATTATGCTGTGGACTTCCTCTGTAATGGATTCTTGCCTTTTTAACTCCAGATAAAGCCAGTGATATATGTCAATGTAGACAGGAGACCTGGGAAATTCCTTCATAAAATTTCCTTACTAGTTGCATCTCTAGATATCTTAGCACCCTTGTGACATGATCTATTTCATTGGTTTTTGTCAACAGTTGGACAAGGTGGATTTTATTTTCTGAATATTGTAACAATAGAATAATGTATCATGCAGGACAGTTTTGCATGTATAGTTTGAAAACCTTTGTTTTAGGAATCCTTTATTCACAGAGCAAACCTGTAGCTATTTAAGTGTCCAAATTCAGCCTGAATTGAGGAATACCAGTGAATATGGAGAATAATAGTTGTTGTGAATGCTGCTCTGAACCCATCGATGGTCTCAGTAGGATTTTGTTTTGATGTGGCTAGGCAGCTTGCCTACAATACAAATGGCACCCCTCTTACCCTCAGTGGATAAGGATCTGCCAGTTGCATGTTGCTTCCAGTCATTCCTTCCAAGCATTTCCTGACTTAATACAGGCAATGGGCAGTCTGTATTCCTGCCAGCTGATCATCAGCCAGGTTTGTGATCTGACAGTGATTTGCTTTAGTAGAACCATTCATCTCTTTTGGAATGGTGGATGGATGTACTTTCTAGAGTTCATCCTGAGGTACCAGTGAAGCTCAGAGGAGACAATGATAGGCTACTTGACTGTCCCAAGGTAACAGTCCAACATCCCAGGACAACGTACATAGAATAATAGAATCATTTAGGTTGGAAACGACCCTTAAGATCATCAAGTCTAACTGTTAACCTAGCACTGCCAAGTCTACCACTAAACCATGTTCCTAAGCACCACATCTACATGACTTTTAAATACCTCCAGGGATGTTGACTCAACGACTTCCCTGGCAGTCTGTTCCAGTGCCTAATAACCTTTTGGTGAAGAAGTTTTTCCTAATATCTTTTAGATGCTGCATCTCATGCTTTAGTCTTTCTGACACATCCCAGTTCATCTCACCTAACCTATCAGAGGAGGGTATAAGAAGCACAATTTGTGCTGTAGCCATCTCATCCAGAAATTTACCTTGAGGTTTATATTTTCAAGTCCATCTACATATCAGTAAGTATTCCCACTGAGCTGTTACAAAAAAACATGTGTTGTGTTACAACAGCTCTTATAGTCTACTGTAAGTCTCCTTTGTTCAGGACTACACATTAAATAATGTATTATAACTTTGATACACTTACTCCTTTGTTTTATTTTAGATGATTTATTCAGTCTTCAAAATCCTTCCATCAAGATTTTGGCCTGATGACTGTCCAGAGGCCTCCTTAAATTAGAGCAGGTACATTAGCTTCTGCACTTTGTGAAATTCTGAATTGTCCCATCGTTCTTCATCACCGTTTTAATGGGCATATTTCTGGTCCTGATGAAGAAAGAGTCTGCTTGGCAAGACACAGTAAACTAAGCATGAGCTTTGAGTGGGCTTGTTGATAGAGTTTACTAGAGGAATGTAACGTTTACAGAGGAATTTAAATGCTCCTAGCAGTGCATTTTTCCTATGAGAAACTCACTAAATGTTCACAGAATTGAAGGCTACAAACAAAATCTTTTGCACCTCTCTAGAGAAACGATGAAAGCATTTCACAATTATTTTGCAAACAATCAACTTAATATTCAGGTTATTTTTGTAGAAATGATAACTTGTTTGTAACTGTGTATTAAAAAACACATCACAAGTCATTTAGGCTGCAAGATCAAGCACTCTCAATGTAGAGGGTGGCCCTAGAATCCTAAGTTAGCTTCCCTCATGTATGTGTTATGTTGACATCCTTATTTACAAATCATGTATTATTTTTGCCTTATTTTGTGCACAAGAGCGATGGTTCGCAGGGAATAAGGAAGGTGTTGAACAGTTCTTTTTAACTTCATTGCCTAGTCTGTAGTCTTGGGCCTTATTTATTGTCCAGTGTGCCAGCTAGTGTAATCCAAACCTGCACTGCATTTGGAATTATTAATTTCTTTTTACTGTTTTCAGTGGCATTCTTCATTATGGAATTATTTGAATACTTCCCCGATGAGTTTTTCTGTATGGGGGGAGCCAAGAATATTATCCCCATTTTATAGCTGGGAAAGTGTAAATTAGCTGAGCAGTTGTAAGAAGTCGACATGACTAAAACTCGTCCTGGCACTGGTTTTAAATTTACATCCTCTCAGTGATATTGCATGTCCTTATGTTCCTGTATTATGTGTAAGGGTAAATAGGAATTTTGACTTCTTGTCTTTCTATCATTCATTATGTGGCCTTTCTCTATTACACCATCCTTTATTTGGGCAGTCTCTGTCTTTTTAACCTTTGCACATTGGGATTTCCCTTTAGGCTCCCATCATTTTCACTGCTCATATCTAGACATCTCTGCTTTAGAGAGGATAAGATCAAAATTCTGTTTAATTGTCCACTATAAAAAAAAAAACCCCTGATAGATTTTTGTCTGAAAAATATCTTTTTAAAGCAAAATAGATTCCACAAAATGACTGCAACATGGACAGTATCAGTGCTGACTTACTTGGTCCTAGGACTCAGTAATCCCATTCAGGGACAATCAATGTGTATGCCTTTAGCCAAGTCTGACAGAGGTTGCTCGTTAACATTAATTTTTTTGCTGATGGTTTTATGAAACCAAATTCAGACTGCTGAAAATTAGACTAAGCAAACTGAGCTTAGTTTGGACAGACCACTGCAGGATATGAAATGGTCCTTTGCAAGGAGTGGGGCTTGATTTAAACAGTCGTGCACCAGCATACAGAGTGCATATTCCATATCTAAGCCACTCAGTGACTTGTATTTATTATTCAAACTGTCATTCACTTATGTGAAAACTCTATGTATTTAGATTGGAAACAATTTTAAATAATTAACATAAATACATCAACTTCAGCAACAGGCATGTCATATTAAGTAACACAATATGTAGACCTGGGAGTACTACTAATAAGGTGGATTAGTGTGCTCCTGCAGCCTGGGCCAAGCATACTGTTGATGGCGATTAGAAAATGGTGTTCACAACTGTGAATTTAAACGCAGGGCCTTACCATTTGGGTTTATCTAGAGGAAGCTAAGTCCTTGAGCAACTGTAGAATTTTCAGTTACGTACCTTGCTACAATTTTTTCTGGCATAATTTTGGTTGCCTGCAGTGACTATTTTTAATTTCCAAAACAGTACAGATTTGGACACTGAATCATGCTTTGGTGTCCTGTCACCATGCATCGCTGTGATCTCACAGTGGCTAATGGTGCAGGTCTGAGTGCAACATCACTGTTCCAAAATAGATCAGCTACTAAACTGATAGGCAGTATAATGAGAAACTCCTGCTGACAGCAGGTATTTCTATTTTATCTGAGAATAATTCACTGAGTAGATAATTGGTGAATTCCCAATGGCAAAAAAGCTTGATTCTGTCTGAGCATAGGTTAGCAAGTGTACCACCATAAGATAATTGATTTTGTGATATATCAAGTAGGGACGTAGTTGAGACTATTGAACTTTTCACTTAGGGCCTCAGGGTGAACTTGAACCAAGCTCCCAAAGGTGAAGAACCAGTACTTGACATGTGCAGGGTTTTGCACTCTTAACAGCCTCTTTAACTTTCATTTTCTCCTATTAATCTACTTTCACCAAGATCTAGATGTGCACAGAGTCTCATTAAGATGGCTAAGTTGTCATTGGAGATAATCACCAAAGGAATGTGTTATAAAAGAAGAAAAAAAGTATGTCTAGAAAGTCTGAATAATTTTTTTATGCTGTTGTTTTAGTGAAGAGGCTTTGGATACTGATAGGAAAGTTACTATAGCTATAGGGCACATTTAATTGCATTTTAGAAACTTCTTTTAATCCTGTAATAACAAAAAATTAAATCAGTGCTGACATTTTTTTGTTGCCAGAAGAAGGTAGTAAAAGGGTAAAGAAATAATTGTTAGTTCTGAGAATATAATTAGCAACTTTAATGCTTTAATCTAAAAAATGCATATTTTGAGCCTGGGTGAATGATTAAAGAAAAGATATTGAAAGCCTTTGAAATTTCTAACTGTTTGTTTTTAATTGTAAATTATGATCACTATAATTAGCTCATTTAGTACATTTATAATGTAAACAAATATGAATATACAGAAGTTCAGTGATATATTTCAGGGCAAATAAGAGCAACATTGTGACCCTGGGCTCTATTTATTAAGCCTTTCTTGTAGTGTTTGGCACTGCTTCATTCTTTCATACTGGGTTTTTTCCCCCTTTTTTTCCGAAAGATAAAAGAAAGCCATACATAATACTTGCAGGTCTCTGCTGAGGTCTTAATGCATCTGGAACTACACTGAAGAAAATACAGCTAGAAAAGTGGTCCTTTTGGGGGCTTCATTTAACCCTCACTCTGAAACTTTCTTACAGCTAGAATATTTATCGTGTTAAAAAATAAATACTACATTTTCTTAAACACTATGTTGTTAATACTGATCAATTAGATCAACTGAAAGTGATATTATGTTTCAGGTAGACTTACCTATTTCCATAGCTAGCTATCTGCAGAAATGCAGTGTGTCTGATACTGGCTGTTCTGTTTCCTGGTGACGTACTTTGTGTAGCATCCTGGGACTGGATTTCAGAAATCTGCTCCTTTCCTGATACACGTGCTGCCCTGCACATCACCAAGTAACATGAACGGGAGCTGCCTGGCTAAGACTCCCTGCATGCTAATGGAAACACTTAATGAGTAGCAGGATGTTTTCCCCTACCAAGTTCAAAGATTAAAATTTGGGGTTTAGTCTCACCATTATTTTTGTAAAAAAGGCATCTTTTGTTACATTTCCAGAGCTCGGTTATCATGCTGCGACACACTGCATCCAGTTCCGATAAGTCATGGAAAGTTATGATTAGTTAAGCTCCTTATGAATAGAGAAGGCTTCCCTGAAGGTCGAAACTGGCCTCTAACATGAGATTTTAAATCACTGTTGAAGTGTTTTGACTAGGCTGCCTTTGTGTACACTAAACAGTTTAAGGTTACTTTTTAATCCAGTGGCGCCTGTTTTATGATGTACACGTGCTGCGGATTTAATGTTGTTCTGTTCATCACTGCCAGCTGTCTCCTTGGGATCCTCTAGTAACTAAGTTATTTTATCTCAGAGGAATGAATTGTCAGTAACAAGCAAGTAATAACTTTTCTGCTGAATTCTCAAGATTTAAAAAAAAACCCTCTTCTGTGATACTTCCCCTATAATGTAAAATGTATTGTGAGGGTTAGTTGCTCTATTCTTGCACTGTGAGCCTTCAGGAGTTAAAATGTTTATAGCATGAAATAAAGGTGGAAGAGGTACATATTGCAGCAGTGTATTCACCATATTCTGTGGATATTTTTTAGCTGAAGGAAGTAAGCCCTGGTTATTACAGCTGTCACGGTGACATCTGATATTTCAGTATCAGTGATTGCCTCACCCACCACATGACCCTGATCACTACTGTGATTCTCTGTCCACTGTTAAACTGTGAAAGGTCTTGGCCCTCCAGGTGCTGTTTCAAGTCTGAAATATCAACTGGTCTGTCATACTCTCTCTGCCTAACTTAATGCTTAAGGACCCAGCAAAAATGTTTAATGTAGACAGGGTCTCATACAGCAACAAAGCAAAGAACACGTCTTATGTCTATTTTCATGGCTGATGCGGAACAAGAGCACTAAGTATGCATCAGTTATTAAAAATGATCAAACTTTGTGGCTTAAATCTCAATAATTACATTTTTTGCATTTCATTTCTACTTTTGTTTTTTGCATTTCATTTCTACTTTTGGGGAACACACTTCTTGAAAGTCCTGAGAGGTATCTTGAGATTTCACACAGGAATGGGGACATATAATAACATGATAATTTTCATGAGTCAAAACTGAAAAATTCCAAAATATTGTTATACAAATTTCAGATCCAAAGCAGATCTTTTTACTGAATTTTTGGTTTTCTTTCAACAGCAGGGAAAAACAAGCAAACAAGAAAAAATCAGTCATGGAAATCTAGTTAAAAAATCTAGAGCTATAAACCAAACTCCAAAATTGTGTAGTTGAAATTAACAGAACTTCTTATGATGGTCATTTTTCTCTCTTTAGTAAGTACCTTACTTGTGGTAAGAGTAATTTAAAAGTTGATTAACCTAAGCAACATGAAGGACTTAGGCAGTAGACTTTTCTATGAAAATAGATAAGGCCTATCAGACCTCCCTAATTTTTAGGAATAAAGTATTGGAAAAGATTCTGTACAACAGAACTGGCCTAACTGGTTATTGCTCTGTACATTGTACAAGCTCTGACATGGTGATCGTCACACATTTACAGCACTGAATGCTTATCTTTTTTAGCCCTGTACTGTTGTTAGGTTCATGTAAACTGGAATATGGGGCTTGACAGCCAAGAACCAGGGTTCGTATATTGAAATTCAGCTGCATGTGGATTGTACCAGAAATTAAGTAGATGTAATGCCAGAGTAATAAATACATTGGATAATGAGCTTCTGTAATTTTTTGGAGTGATTTTAGGTTCTTAAGTATAGTTTTACAAAAATAATCTTTTGTTTTGATGGACATGCTTATGAGCATCTGACCTGCAATTCCTCCCCTAATGCAGAGGGAAAGGTATGTTGTGCAGAGTGCTTCCAGTCACCTTTACTAAGGTAGTGCTGAGTTTCTTACAGTGACCCCCATGAACAGTATCTCTAACAAACACAGCTGCAGCATGTTATATTGGAAAATATTTTTCTTCGAAAAAGAACTATCTGTGCTTTCACACCCTTTGTGGTATATTCTGGTTTACAGTTGCAAACACTATTTCTTTATGGCATGAAAGGTCCTCTCGTCATGTTTTGTCAGAAGCATATCTTCATTTGTAATGATATATAATATGTATATATGCATACAGGGTGTATATTATATATATAAAAAAAAAAAAGTGTGACTTCGTATCTCATGCTAAGATAAGAAAAGGCCATCCTTTAAAAATAACACCTTACAAAATTTTATGTAGTTGTAAACTAAAGTTATGAAGTTATATGTGTGAAGTTAAAAGGTCATAAATGCAGTTCTGCTTATCTTTGTGGAAAACCAGGTCAGAAATTGTCAGCAGAGTACTTTTAGAAGAGTTCCATCATGACTCTGAAGATGGAAAGCAAGATAGATAAGGATTTAGAGCTAATGTGAAGAGGCAAAGAGAAAAGGGAGGGTATGTGTTGCTGAGAGAAAACCTTAAAAACAAATGTAAAAAGTGGGAAAATTAAGGTGTGTCCACTCTGAGGACATTTGACATTAACTTGTAACAGGTAGGGCTTTGCTGTCTGTTAAATGAAAAACTACAACTCTGTTGAGTAAGGGACACAGACCAAACCAACTGGATTGGAAAAAAAACCTTCTTGCCCTTCTGTGGAATGTCCATAGTGGCTGAATATTCTCCATGATCCTTTTGATATCTGAATCTGCACTGTTATTTTACTGTAATCAGAGATGTCACACAACCAGAATTTATTTGGGCTAGAGATGGGATTATGTGGTTCTACCAACCCTCCCAAATCCTAAAATTTAAAGAGAAAAAACCACTGGTTCATTTTTGTTTTCTTTTAAAACAAAGTTAGTTGCTAAAATTTGTCAGTCATTTGTCTGTAGACAAACCCTGGATTTGATGCTGCCGTTGGCAGTTTCAGGATGAAAGGCTTTGAGTGTTGTGCTCTCTGGAGTATAACTCTGTGCACAGCTTATTTGTAATAATTGCTAATAATCCTGATAATCCCCTAAAGAAAAATGCTGTAGGTGGAAAGCCACAGATAGAGTCATTATAACAAAGAGAGACTCGTTCCTTGCACTCATCTTGTAATAAAATAATTCCCAGCTTTTTTCAAGGGCAATGAAGAGATTTCTGGAGAGACTTCTTTCACACCAACCCTATCTGCCCACCTGAAAGGCCCCAAAAATTCAGAGTGGAAGAATGAATAGGCCTCTGCCCTGATTCCTGTGAATAATTCAAGCAGCAAATATGACTTATTGCTATCCAGCCTTCTGTCTCTCCTTCAGTTTTTCTTCACCCTAATTTTCCTGGCCTTTTGTGTTTTCATAAGCCTGTAGAGTGTGTGGTAGACAAAAAGTATAGTATTCATAGCTTGGTAGATGACATGTTACCAGAAATTTTTCAGAAAACCTCTTTCTCACAGGATATGTTGCCAAATATGTATTGTTTTTATATTCTTAAATTCACTTTTAAAAAATGCACACAAAGCTCTGGCTGTGTTTATATATGGCTTTAAAAGAACAGCAATCAAAACAAACAGCATTCCATGATCATTTAGTCTTCAGACCCAACAACAAAATCCTTATTCACTTATACAAGTGCATCTCTGTCCAGTGGTTTGTCCCATACTCAGAATGTGCCTGCAGCTCTTGGTACCATGGAGAGTGGAGAAAGAAATATTTCTCATTGTCTGGGAAGGCTCTGTGCAGATGAAGTAATGTAATACCGAACGGTGCGCTCAGATTTTTTCAATAAATGTTTTTCGTCACTACAGAGCTTTATATAACAGCAGTAAAGGCAAGAAAGGAAATTAGAAACACAGCTGAGACTGCAACTCATACTTCATAATGGCCTGAAATTCTTACTGTTTATTAAAACTAACACCCCTTGTCAGGGTGTTGATCAAAAATTCTCCACAGTCTCTTTTCTTTGATCTTTTCATTTTACAAACCACAGATATTTGTTGCCATTTCTTTACTTAGTTTTATGTCTAAAACATTGAAACTCAAAACTGCTTTCCAGTAAAGTTGCATGATAAGGAGTAGTCATGAATTCATCAAGCCAGCAAACTCATCGCTAAACAAATTTGTCAACTCCCAGAGAAAGGAGAACACAAACAGAAATGGTCAAAGGTGGCACCAGAAAGGACACAAAAACCTCTTTTGGAGAATCGTAGAATCACTGAGGTTGGGAAAAAACCTCACCAGAGCCGCAGACAGGGGGACCGTTGCTCCCCTGGTCCTGCTGTGATTTCTGACACAAGCAGGATGCCTTTGGCCTCCCTTGTCTAGGGAGGAGTTTGACAGAGAACAACGAGACTTAAAGAAGAGTGGGGGCTTGACTCAATGAAGTTGGGCTGTTTTTCATGCCTGTGTTTCGATGGCCTGTCGGACGGCAGTTACACTCGAGTGCATCTGACATCAGCAAAAATGACAGAGTGTTTGCTCCAAAAGAATTTCTCGGTGGAGATGGTGAACATGCAAAACTAAAACAAGACGAATGTCATCCTAAAACTTTCCCTAAGACTTGTAGGAATTCTAAACTGGTTTTGCTTAAATAGCACATCCACCTTTGCATCTGCAAGCAGTATGGATTTTCTCATACTGGCCATGTTTTGTTTCTGGGTGTCTTTTTGTGATAAAGGTCAAGCTGTAATTGTAATAAAGGTCAAACTTCTTTTAACAGGGAGAAGAAGAAGTCCAGACTTGATGAGTTACAGATGGTTCAGGAACGGATGGAATCTAAAAAGACTCCAAAGGAGTGCAGGCGTTTGTTTTCCAGGTAACTGCTTTACGTGTCTGTAACGGAGAAGCCGGCTTTCTAGAGGAATCGGGAGGATCTGCACTGCCCCTCTCCAGATGGGTTGGGTGATTCCAGGGGTTAGGAGGGAGAGGAGTTCCATATGTAGGTTACTAGCTCAGCTACGGCAGAGATTACAGTTGACTGAGAGTTACAGTTTGGCAGCAGTTGCTGAGGAGCAGGTGTCTCTTTCACTGAAGCTTCTCTGCAGTGACACCCCTCACCTCCTGACAGCCGCAAGGAGGCCAGAGCCTGAAGAGGTCTAGTTGCTGGATTTTCTGCGTCTCCCTGTTCTGATTGTAACCGTTACCTCAAAGCACTTGGGAGGACATATGGGAGAGAAATTGTCTTCAGCTCCTCTTTTGTTTATCTCCTGTGGGTACACGGGGAGATGTCAAGCTGGACTGCAAACCGGTGGCTTTCCTAGGAATTTCTTGACGTTGATCAATTTTTCTTAGGAACTAAAAGATCAGACTTGTTTGTAAGGAAATCTTAAATGGGTGAAGGACTTTGAGAGGAGGAATGATGCTAATGAAAATATGCGGAATAATGTGAAATGGTTCTTTAAAAATAATGAAAGAAAAGATTGTGAAGAAAAGACTCGGGGTAGCTGATGTTTTCTGTGCCCAGAATTCACTTGGGCAGGAGTCTGAAGAGCTCTCTCTTAGTAATGCTGTCAGCATCTTTCCTAGAGTAAGAGCATTGAGTCCTATCACTAGAGGCTGACTTCAGAAGCTTTTAGAAATTAATTTTCCTGCAGTGCAGCCACTGCCCTTGGTTAGAGCCAGAGGTATGTGAAAATTTTGCTAGGACGTCTGGGCTAGAAGTGTGGGTTAAATGGTCCTGTAGGTAAGATTGCAGTACCAGTATTTTGCATCCTGTACAAACTGCCGAATAAGTAGTGACCTGTTGTTACATGTGATAGAAGCCCATGGAAATAGAGGTTCCCTTCGTGCATGTTTTTGCACTAACAAAGCAGTGGCTGTTCTGTCTTGTAAGCAGAAACTGTTACATGTTGGCAAGTTCTTCAGTTTGCAGTAGTAGTATGTCAGCAGCTGAAAGAAGCTTTGACATGAGCATACGGAGAGTCAAAAACCAAAACAAATTTGGAGGAAATAAATGGGGAGAGTGACTGCTTAGAATTAACTTTACTTATTTTATTTTTGTGTTGTGTTTTCTTTTAAGGTCCAAGTCTCCATCTAGAAGTTCACACACCCAGTGTGAGGGAAGATCACGTTCTTCCTGCCCCTGCTCCTGACTTTGACAGTGCTGTTGAATTCTAACTCAACTGAGCTTATTATAATGATTTTATTTTTAGTAATACAATTTAGTAATATATTTATTAAATGTAAAAAATATTAAGACATGATTTCAAACAATAAACAACATAGGATAGAAAGAGACCTGGCTCGGTGTGCCTTTAATTAGGTGTGTTGTATATTACAAGCCATGTCAGGTCACTGGAAATTGACTTGGTTGGTCAGTACAGCAGAGAGCTCGCTTCTGTGTTTTCTGTCTCGTATTGTGTGAATCAGAAAGCTCAAGAAATTAAAGATAAGAAAAACTCAGGTAAAGTAAAAAGAGGCAATGGTTATTAAAGACATACACCTAAGAAAATATGCCACAGGTTAGTTGGAGGAGTTTTTGGCGAAGAAAATAGCAGGAGGTTGCTGACAAACTCGGGATGCAGCAAGTAGATTCCCTCTGCATGTTTTAAGGTTTCTGAGTCCTTGAGATGAGACCTGAGAGGACTCAGTGTTTTTTTTCCTCCTCCAGCTCCAAAGTAAGCTCTTTATCACTTCATCATAACGTCGCTGCCACGCAGCTTTGCAGAATGAAGCATTAAAGGGGGACAGTGAAGGAGGGTGCTTTTTTGGGGGCGGTGGGTGGTGCGCAGAGGGTTGGTGCTGAAGAGAAGAGCTTCTTTTTTCTTCTCTAGCAGTCTTGCCCCCTTGGAACCACCAACTCCCCCCCAAGCCCCCCAAAATCGCTGGGGACCCCCAGAAACCCCTTGAGGCTGCCCAAAATAGTGGGGACCCCCTCAAACTCCCCCTAGGACCCTAAAATCCCCGAGGCTCCCCAAAATCAGGGGGACCCCCCTTAACCCCCGTGGGACCCCTAAGCCCCTCTGGGACCACCAAAACCTCCCCAGGACCCCCCAAAATTGGGAGGACTCCACCTTAACCCCCCAGAGACCCTCAGTTCCCCATTTGGGATCCCCCCCATCCCTACTGTCCCCTGCAGGGGTCTGGGGGAGGTCCCAGTGATGCCACCCCTCCTCCTGCACCTCCAGTTCCCCCACTGGGACCACCAACCGCCTCTTCCACATCCCTGCTTTCCCCTGCAGGAGCTTTGGGGGGTCCCAGCACTGTCTCCCCCCCCACACCCCCCTGTTGCCCCACACACTGTGTCCCTGCTGTCCCCACCATCCCCTGCAGGGTTTTTGGGGGAGTCCCACCGATGCCACACCCCTATCCCTGCACCCCGAAACTCTCAAGGACACCTGGGAAGGGGGGGTGTCCCAGTGACCCCCACAACCACTCCCCTCAGATTTGGGGAGCCTGTTGTCACTCGTGTGTTCCCCCCCCATCCCCCAGGAAGGGGACAACACCAGGCTGACGAGGAAAGCCACCAACAGCCTCCGCTTGTGCATCCACGGCATCAACCAGGATGGGGGACACAGGGACACCCTGGGGGGCCATGGGGACACCCCACACACACCGCCCAGGGTCTCCTGGAGGTCCCCAAATCATCACCCTGGGCATGGGAGGGGACATGGGGACACCAAGAGGGCTCCTGGGGACATTCCCATCCATGAGGTGTCCCCCACATTGATGGCTCATTATGCTGAGGGACCCCAAGGCGGCTCTTAGTGATGTCCCCATCCTCGGGGTGTCCCCCCATGTTGACACCCCTTTGAGGGGACACAGGAGACCCCAGGCTGGATCTTGGGGACATCCCTCTCCCTGGGGTGCACCCCACTTTGATGCCCCACAACTGGGAGGGGACCAGGGTGTCCCCAGGGTGTCTGTGGTGACGTCTCCAACCCTGGAGTGTCCCCAACATTGACACCTGTTACCTTACAGGGTAATTTGGCAGAAGATAAACCCCCTTGCGTCCCAGTTTATCCTCAGGTGTCAGAGGGGCTGGGGGCGGCTACGTTTAGATTCTGAGTGATACCAACTTGTCACTGTTCTTGTCACTTGCTCCTTCCAACCTCCACCCTCCCGCGTGACTCTGGGCTTGGGTTTCCCTCCTACAGCACCTCGACTCAGCCCTGACGCCCACTGGGAAGGGTGCTGGGACAAGGGACCAGCCCAAACCCCTCCCTGAGGATTCATCTCAGAACAGCTCCCCGCTCCAGAATATCTCGTGGCAGACTGTGGGGACGGATTCCCGTGCAGGTCACAGGAGACAAGACCACAGACAATCAATATGATTGGAAGTCAAGCTCAAACTTTTATTAGCAAGCAAGCCCTTATAGACTCTTGTGTCTTCTAAAAATAGCAGCAAGCCCTTATATACTGTTGTGCACGTTTATTTCTAAAAATAGCTCCCCTCGGTACTTTCCACAAACACTGCTACCCGCACGTAGCCAGTAGATAAGTTCCTGATTTTGCAATTCCAAAAGGTCCCTTCTTTATCAGCTTCTTCCTTAACGAGCACCTTCTTTTCTTCTGGCCGTCTTGTAACTATTTCTTGCTTTTAGACATCGTTAATCTTCTGACCCGAGTGCTGGTTGTACTTTTCCATTGTCAGTGTGGGCGGAAAGTTCAGTAAAGCAGCATACACACCCACAGCAGACTCAGTCGCAAGAGAGAAAAGATCTTTTTATTGTAGACAGCAACTGCGGGGGCCCCGGAGTCACAGCGGTTCAGGCAGGGAGAAGGAATCAGCACCTGCAATGACAGAGTCAGAAAGCTCTGGTGAATCCCTGACGGCAGGAAGAGGCAGGGTTTTGTTGCCCTCTCTTTGGGGAACACCGTTTATGAGGAATTGCTTACAGCCCAGAGCAGAGAGACGTTGCTGGCATTGGCTATGGGCACGCACCTGGGCTGCCTGACCTGCTGCACCTTCCTGCATCTTTGCGCTGCCCCCCCAGCACCTGTGGAGGGAGGGCTGGGGCCACCCTGGCCAGGCTGGCTGACCTGGGTGGGCCAGGGCAGCGTGCCATCCTCCTCCTCCTCCTCCTCCCCCTCCTCCCCCTCCTCCTTCTCCTCCCCCTCCTCCTCCTCCTTCCTCTCCTCCTCCTCCTCCTCCTCCACCTCCTGCTGCTGCTGCTCCCTCCTGACCTGGGTGGGCCGGGGCAGCGTGCCCCCCTCCTCCTCCTCCTCCTCCTCCTCCTCCTCCTCCTCCTCCTCCTCCTCCTCCTCCTCCTCCTCCTCCTCCTCCTCCTCCTCTTCCTCCTGCTGCTGCTGCTGCTCCCTCCTGCTGCAAAGGGAAAGAGAGAAGAGCCCGTCAGTGGATGCCGCCAGGCCAGCGCTCCCGGAGCCTGCCCTGCCCTGCCCTGCCCTTCCTGCAGCACGGTGCTGAGCATTGCGGCAGGACGGGCAGGGACCGGCAGCTGGAACCGTGGCTCTGGCTCAACAGCTCCGGCTTGGGGGCTTCTGAGAGCCAGTGTGTCCCCGGGACAGCCTGGCCCAGTCCTGGCCTGTCCTCCTCCAAGCTGTGGGCAGCACCAGAGGCTGCGTGTCCCCGCAGAACCACGTCCAGCGGCCGCTGCCAGCGCTGTCCTTCCTCCTCCAGCTGACGTCCTCCCTCAGGCTGCCCAACCTGTATGGGGACACTCAAGGGACAAGGGAGCACAGCCCAGCCGCTTGCAGGAGGGGTCTTTCTTTCCCAAACTCACCTGGTGATTGGCAAAGTCCCCCTTCGCTTGCTTGAGATCAGCCTGCAAGAGCCAGGCTGCGCTTAGAGAGCAACCCCACAGCAGAAAGGGCCACCGGCCAACCATCCCACTGCTCGCCCATTCCTGCACCCCGGCACAGCCAGAGGAGAAAGACAGCCGTTCTCCCCTCTGCCTGGCCCTCCACCAGCCTCTCCAGGCTGCTGGTGCTGAATGGCCTCCACTAGGCAAGAGAGAAGCACTGGCAGAAGGGGAGCAGTGATGCCTGTGCTGCTTGGTGGGAGGAACAGTGCTGGGGACAGCGCCCGGACCAGAGGAACACTCACGGCATGGCGGCGGCTCCGCTTCTTCTCCAGGAGTTGGAGTGATGGGACGAAGGTCACTCGGGGTTTCTTGGCTCCTTCTGGTGTCCTGTGC
Organism: Strix uralensis; assembly: GCF_047716275.1. Lineage (NCBI taxonomy): Eukaryota > Metazoa > Chordata > Aves > Strigiformes > Strigidae > Strix > Strix uralensis. Next base: position 16,045 of record NW_027437154.1, read on the forward strand.
ACAGGGAAGGGACAGGGAGAGAGCTGGGTGAGCCCCAAGCTGCCTCAGCATAGAAAGCTGGTCATCCATGGTGCTGTCACCACTTTGACCGTCCTCCCCGTTCCTTCTCCCTCCCCCAGATTCCTGTGCCGAGCATGACCTCGTACGGTACGGAGTGTCCCCGTGCTCAGCTGGGGTCAGCTCTCCTGGCAGCCCTGCGCCCTCCCAGCTTCCTGTGCACCTGCTCGCGTGCAGAGCCTGGGAAAATGAAAAATCCTTGACTTAGGACGAGCACTACTTAGCACCGACTATAGCATCAGCATGTTATCAGCATCATTCTCGTACTAAATCCAAAGTACAGCACTGGACCAGCTCCTAGGAAGAAAACTAACTCTGTCCCAGCCAGAACCAGCACAGGCATCTGCCTTCTTTGGTGCTCTGCTGCTCTCCTCTGCGCACTGCCAGGGCTCGTCTGGCTTCCCCTTCACGCACCCGTTGGGGAGCTGAGGTGAGAGCTGGGTGAGGACAGCCACCCCCCATGGGCTTCCTCATCCTCAGATTGAAAAAATGCCACCTCCAGGCCCCAGTTACCTCGATGGCCTCCAGGGGAGTCCAACAGCCTCCAGTGGTACTTGGTGGTCCTTGGGCTTCTCCGGCGGTCCTCGATGCTCCTCAGCGTTCCTTGGTGATCCTCAGCGGTCCTCGGTGGTCCTCAGTAGTCTCTGGCTGTCCTCGGCGGTCCTCAGGGGTCTCTGGCACTCCTCAGTGGTCCTCGGCAGACTCCAGCAGGCTCCAAGGGACTCCTCCCGGCGCTATGGCGCTGCCAGACAGAAAATGGCAGCCCCCCTCCTCGCCTCTTTGGGCTCAGGGCAGAGGAGATGGCCCCCGTCATGAGGGGAGGGGGTGGGGGTGGGAAAGCCGGGCTCATCTGCGGCTTGACATGAGGAGCTTACCGGGTGTCAGAGTGGCTGGTCCCT
>NW_027437155.1:0-16936 GCF_047716275.1 Strix uralensis
AGAGGTGGAAGAGAGAGGAGGAAAAGGGAGGAGGAACAGAGAGGAAGAGGAGAGAGGAGGAAGAGAGAGGAGGAAGAGAGAGGAGGAATAGAGAGGAAGAGGAGAGAGGAGGAGGAGAGAGGAGGAAGAGAGAGGAAGAGGAGACAGGAGGAAGAGAGAGGAGGAAAGGGAGGAGGAACAGAGAGGAAGAGGAGAGAGGAGGAAGAGAGAGGAGGAAGAAGAGGAGGAATAGAGAGGAAGAGGAGAGAGGAGGAGGAGAGAGGAGGAAGAGAGAGGAGGAAGAGAGAGGAGGAAGAGAGAGGAAGAGGAGAGGAGGAAGAGAGGAGGAAGAGTGAGGAAGAGTAGAAAGGAGGAAGAGAGAGGAAAAATAGGAGGAAAAGAGAGGAGGAAGAGAGAGGAGGAAGAGAGAGGAGGAAGACAGAGGAAGAGGAGAGAGGAGGAAGAGAGAGGAAGAGAAGAGAGGAGGAAGAGAGAGGAGGAAAAGGGAGGAGGAACAGAGAGGAAGAGGATAGAGGAGGAGGAGAGAGGAGGAAGGGAGAGGAGGAAGAGAGAGGAGGAAGAGAGAGGAAAAGGAGAGAGTAGGAATATAGAGGAGGAAGAGAGCGGAGGAAGAGAGAGAAGGAGGAGAGAGGAGGAAAAGAGAGGAGGAAGAGAGAGGAGGAAGAGAGAGGAAAAATAGGAGGAAAAGAGAGGAGGAAGAGAGAGGAAGAGGAGAGAGGAGGAAGAGAGAGGAGGAAGAGAGAGGAGGAGGAGAGAGGAGGAAGAGAGAGGAGGAAGAGAGAGGAGGAGGAGAGAGGAGGAAGAGAGAGGAGGAAAAGGGAGGAGGAACAGAGAGGAAGAGGAGAGAGGAGGAAGAGTGAGGAAGAAGAGAAGGAGGAAGAGAGAGGAAAAGGAGAGAGGAGGAAGAGAGAGGAAAAAAAGGAGGAAAAGAGAGGAGGAAGATAGAGGAGTAAGAGAGAGGAGGAAGAGAGAGGAGGAAGAGAGAGGAGGAAGAGAGAGGAAGAGGAGAGAGGAGGAAGAGAGAGGACGAAGAGAGAGGAGGAGGAGAGAAGAGGAAAAGAGAGAAGGAAGAGAGAGGAGGAAGAGAGAGGAAGAGGAGAGAGGAGGAGGAGAGAGGAGGAAAAGAGAGGAGGAAGAGAGAGGAGGAAGAGAGAGGAAGAGGAGAGAGGCGGAGGAGAGAGGAGGAAGAGAGAGGAAGAGGAGAGAGGAGGAAAAGAGAGGAGGAAGAGAGAGGAAGAGGAGAGAGGAGGAAGAGAGAGGAAGAGGAGAGAGGAGGAAAAGAGAGGAGGAAGAGAGAGGAGGAAGAGAGAGGAGGAAGATAGAGAAGGAAGAGAGAGGAAGAGGAGAGAGGAGGAAGAGAGAGGGTAGGAAGAGTGAGGAAGAGGAGAAAGGAGGAAGAGAGCAGAAAAGGAGAGAGGAGGAATACAGAGGAGAAAGAGAGAGGAGGAAGAGAGAGAAGGAGGAGAGAGGAGGAAATGAGAGGACTAAGAGAAAGGAGAAAGAGAGAGGAGGAAGAGAGAGGAGGAAGAGAGAGAAAGAGGAGAGAGTAGAAAGAGAGAGGAGGAAGAGAGAGGAGGAAGAGAGAGGAAGAGGAGAGAGGAGGAGGAGAGAGGAGGAAGAGAGAGGAAGAGGAGAGAGGAGGAAGAGAGAGGAGGAAGAGTGAGGAGGAAGAGAGAGGAAGAGGAGAAAGGAGGAAGAGAGAGGAAAAGGAGAGAGGAGGAATACAGAGGAGAAAGAGAGGAGGAAGAGAGAGAAGGAGGAGAGAGGAGGAAAAGAGAGGAGGAAGAGAAAGGAGGAAGAGAGAGGAGAAAGAGAGAGGAGGAAGAGAGAGGAAAAATAGGAGGAAAAGAGAGGAGGAAGAGAGAGGAGGAAGATAGAGGAGGAAGAGAGAGGAGGAATAGAGAGGAGGAAGAGAGCGGAGGAAGACAGAGGAGGAAGAGGAGAGGAAGACGAGAGAGGAGCAAGAGAGAGGAAGAGGAGAGAGGAGGAAGAGAGAGGAGGAAAACGGAGGAGGAACAGAGAGGAAGAGGAGAGAGGAGGAAGAGAGAGGAGGAAGAGGGAGGAAGAGGAGAGAGGAGGAGGAGAGAGGAAGAAGAGAGAGGAGGAAGAGAGAGGAGGAAGAGAGAGGAAGAGGAGAGAGGAGGAAGAGAGAGGAGGAAGAGTGAGGAAAGGAGAAAGAGGAAGAGAGAGGAAAAATAGGAGGAAAAGAGTGGAGGAAGAGAGAGGAGGAAGAGAGAGGAGGAGGAGAGAGGAGGAAAAGAGAGGAGGAAGAGAGAGGAGGAAGAGAGAGAAGGAGGAGAGAGGAGGAAAAGAGAGGAGGAAGAGAGAGGAGGAAGAGAGAGGAAAAATAGGAGGAAAATAGAGGAGGAAGAGAGAGGAGGAAGATAGAGGAGGAAGAGAGAGGAGGAAGAGAGAGGAGGAAGAGAGAGGAGGAAGAGAGAGGAAGAGGAGATAGGAGGGAGAGAGAGGAGGAAAAGGGAGGAGGAACAGAGAGGAAGAGGAGAGAGGAGGAAGAGAGAGGAGGAAGAGAGAGGAAGAGGAGAGAGGAGGAAAAGAGAGGAGGAAGAGAGAGGAAAAATAGGAGGAAAAGAGAGGAGGAAGAGAGAGGAGGAAGAGAGAGGAGTAAGGGAGAGGAGGAAGAGAGAGGAGGAATTGAGAGGAGGAAGAGAGAGAAGGAAGAGAGAGAAAGATAGAGGAGGAAGAGAGAGGAGGAAAAGGGAGGAGGAACAGAGAGGAAGAGGAGAGAGGAGGAGGAGAGAGGAGGAAGAGAGAGGTAGAGGAGAGAGGAGGAAGAGAGCGTAGGAAAAGGGAGGAGGAACAGAGAGGAAGAGGAGAGAGGAGGAAGAGAGAGGAGGAAGAGAGAGGAGGAAAAGAGAGGAAGAGGAGAGAGGAGGAGGAGAGAGGAGGAAGAGAGAGGAAGAGGAGAGAGGAGGAAGCGAGACGAGGAAAAGGGAGGAGGAACAGAGAGGAAGAGGAGAGAGGAGGAAGAGAGAGGAGGAAGAGAGAGGAGGAATAGAGAGGAAGAGGAGAGAGGAGGAGGAGAGAGGAGGAAGAGAGAGGAGGAAGAGAGAGGAGGAAGAGAGAGGAAGAGGAGAGAGGATGATGAGAGAGGAGGAAGAGTGAGGAAGAAGAGAAAGGAGGAAGAGAGAGGAAAAGGAGAGAGGAGGAAGAGAGAGGAAAAAAAGGAGGAAAAGAGAGGAGGAAGAGAGAGGAGTAAGAGAGAGGAGGAAGAGAGAGGAGGAAGAGAGAGGAAGAGGAGAGAGGAGGAAGAGAGAGGAGGAAAAGGGAGGAGGAACAGAGAGGAAGAGGAGAGAGGAGGAAGAATGAGGAGGAAGAGAGTGGAGGAAGAGAGAGGAAGAGGAGAGAGGAGGAAGTGTGAGGAAGAGGAGAAAGGAGGAAGAGAGAGGAAAAGGAGAGAGGAGGAAGAGAGAGGAAAAGGAGAGAGGAGGAATACAGAGGAGAAAGAGTGAGGAGGAAGAAAGAGGATAAATAGGAGGAAAAGAGAGGAGGAAGAGAGAGGAGGAAGAGAGAGGAAGAGGAGAGAGGAGGAAAAGGGAGGAGGAACAGAGAGGAAGAGGAGATAGGAGGAAGAGAGAGGAAGAGGAGAGAGGAGGAAGAGAGCGGAAGAAAAGGGAGCAGGAGCAGAGAGGAAGAGGAGAGAGGAGGAAGAGAGAGGAAGAGGAGAGAGGAGGAAGAGAGGAGGAAGAGAGAGGAGGAGGAGAGAGGAGGAAAAGAGGAGGAAGAGAGAGGAGGAGGAGAGAGGAGGAAGAGAGAGGAAGAGGAGAGAGGAGGAGGAGAGAGGAGGAAGAGAGCGGAGGAAAAGAGAGGAAGAAGAGAGAGGAGGAAGAGAGAGGAGGAAGAGAGAGGAGGAAGAGAGAGGAGGAAGAGAGAGGAAGAGGAGAGAGGAGTAAGAGAGAAGACGAAGAGAGAGGAGGAGGAGAGAAGAGGAAAAGAGAGGAGGAAGAGAGAGGAGGAGGAGAGAGGAAGAGGAGAGAGGAGGAGGAGAGAGGAGGAAAAGAGAGGAGGAAGAGAGAGGAGGAAGAGATAGGAAGAGGAGAGAGGCGGAGGAGAGAGGAGGAAGAGAGAGGAAGAGGAGAGAGGAGGAAAAGAGAGGAGGAAGAGAGAGGAGGAAGATAGAGAAGGAAGAGAGAGGAAGAGGAGAGAGGAGGAAGAGAGAGGGTAGGAAGAGTGAGGAAGAGGAGAAAGGAGGAAGAGAGCAGAAAAGGAGAGAGGAGGAATACAGAGGAGAAAGAGAGAGGAGGAAGAGATAGAAAGAGGAGAGAGTAGAAAGAGAGAGGAGGATGAGAGAGGAGGAAGAGAGAGGAAGAGGAGAGAGGAGGAGGAGAGAGGAGGAAGAGAGAGGAAGAGGAGAGAGGAGGAAGAGAGAGGAGGAAGAGTGAGGAAGAGGAGAAAGGAGGAAGAGAGAGGAAAAGGAGAGAGGAGGAATACAGAGGAGAAAGAGAGGAGGAAGAGAGAGAAGGAGGAGAGAGGAGGAAAAGAGAGGAGGAAGAGAGAGGAGGAAGAGAGAGGAGGAAGAGAGAGGAGGAATAGAGAGGAGGAAGAGAGCGGAGGAAGACAGAGGAGGAAGAGAGAGGAAGACGAGAGAGGAGCAAGAGAGAGGAAGAGGAGAGAGGAGGAAGAGAGAGGAGGAAAACGGAGGAGGAACAGAGAGGAAGAGGAGAGAGGAGGAAGAGAGAGGAGGAAGAGAGAGGAAGAGGAGAGAGGAGGAGGAGAGAGGAGGAAGAGAGAGGAGGAAGAGAGAGGAGGAAGAGAGAGGAAGAGGAGAGAGGAGGAAGAGAGAGGAGGAAGAGTGAGGAAAGGAGAAAGAGGAAGAGAGAGGAAAAATAGGAGGAAAAGAGTGGAGGAAGAGAGAGGAGGAAGAGAGAGAAGGAGGAGAGAGGAGGAAAAGAGAGGAGGAAGAGAGAGGAGGAAGAGAGAGGAGGAAGAGAGAGGAGGAAGAGAGAGGAGGAAGAGAGAGGATGAGGAGAGAGGAGGGAGAGAGAGGAGGTAAAGGGAGGAGGAACAGAGAGGAAGAGGAGAGAGGTGGAAGAGAGAGGAGGAAGAGAGAGGAAGAGGAGAGAGGAGGAAAAGAGAGGAGGAAGAGAGAGGAAAAATAAGAGGAAAAGAGAGGAGGAAGAGAGAGGAGGAAGAGAGAGGAGTAAGGGAGAGGAGGAAGAGAGAGGAGGAATAGAGAGGAGGAAGAGAGAGAAGGAACAGAGAGAAAGAGAGAGGAGGAAGAGAGAGGAGGAAAAGGGAGGAGGAACAGAGAGGAAGAGGAAAGAGGAGGAGGAGAGAGGAGGAAGAGAGAGGAAGAGGAGAGAGGAGGAACAGAGAGGAAGAGAAGAGAGGTGGAAGAGAGAGGAGGAAAAGGGAGGAGGAACAGAGAGGAAGAGGAGAGAGGAGGAAGAGAGAGGAGGAAGAGAGAGGAGGAATAGAGAGGAAGAGGAGAGAGGAGGAGGAGAGAGGAGGAAGAGAGAGGAAGAGGAGAGAGGAGGAAGCGAGAGGAGGAAAAGGGAGGAGGAACAGAGAGGAAGAGGAGAGAGGAGGAAGAGAGAGGAAGAGGAGAGAGGACGAAGAGAGAGGAGGAAGAGAGAGGAGGAGGAGAGAGGAGGAAAACAGGAGGAAGAGAGAGGAGGAGGAGAGAGGAGGAAGAGAGAGGAAGAGGAGAGAGGAGGAGGAGAGAGGAGGAAGAGAGCGGAGGAAGAGAGAGGAAGAGAGAGGAGGAAGAGAGAGGAGGAAGAGAGAGGAGGAGGAGAGAGGAGGAAGAGAGAGGAAAATGAGAGAGGAGGAATACAGAGGAGAAAGAGAGGAGGAAGAGAGAGAAGGAGGAGAGAGGAGGAATAGAGTGGAGGAAGAGAAAGGAGGAAGAGAGAGTAGGAAGAGAGAGGAAAAATGGGAGGAAAAGAGAGGAGGAAGAGAGAGGAGGAAGAGAGAGGAAGACGAGAGAGGAGGAACAGAGAGGAAGAGAAGAGAGGTGGAAGAGAGAGGAGGAAAAGGGAGGAGGAACAGAGAGGAAGAGGAGAGAGGAGAAAGAGAGAAGAGGAAGAGAGAGGAGGAATAGAGAGGAAGAGGAGAGAGGAGGAGGAGAGAGGAGGAAGAGAGAGGAAGAGGAGAGAGGAGGAAGCGAGAGGAGGAAAAGGGAGGAGGAACAGAGAGGAAGAGGAGAGAGGAGGAAGAGAGAGGAGGAAGAGAGAGGAGGAATAGAGAGGAAGAGGAGAGAGGAGGAGGAGAGAGGAGGAAGAGAGAGGAGGAAGAGAGAGGAAGAAGAGAGAGGAAGAGGAGAAAGGAGGAAGAGAGGAGGAAGAGTGAGGAAGAGTAGAAAGGAGGAAGAGAGAGGAAAAATAGGAGGAAAAGAGAGGAGGAAGAGAGAGGAGGAAGAGAGAGAAGGAAGAGAGAGGAAGAGGAGAGAGGAGGAAGAGAGAGGAAGAGAAGAGTGGATGAAGAGAGAGGAGGAAAAGGGAGGAGGAACAGAGAGGAAGAGGATAGAGGAGGAGGAGAGAGGAGGAAGGGAGAGGAGGAAGAGAGAGGAGGAAGAGAGAGGAAAATTAGAGAGTAGGAATACAGGTGAGAAAGAGAGAGGAGGAAGAGAGAGAAGGAGGAGAGAGGAGGAAAAGAGAGGAGGAAGAGAGAGGAGGAAGAGAGAGGAAAAATAGGTGGAAAAGAGAGGAGGAAGAGAGAGGAAGAGGAGAGAGGAGGAAGAGAGAGGAGGAGGAGAGAGGAGGAAGAGAGAGGAGGAAGAGAGAGGAGGAAAAGGGAGGAGGAACAGAGAGGAAGAGGAGAGAGGAGGAAGAGAGAGGAGGAATAGAGAGTAGGAAGAGAGAGAAAGAGGAGAGAGGATGAAGAGAGAGGAGGAAGAGTGAGGAAGAAGAGAAAGGAGGAAGAGAGAGGAAAAGGAGAGAGGAGGAAGAGAGAGGAAAAAAAGGAGGAAAAGAGAGGAGGAAGAGAGAGGAGGAAGAGAGAGGAGGAAGAGAGAGGAGGAAGAGAGAGGAAGAGGAGAGAGGAGGAAGAGAGAGGAGGAAAAGGGAGGAGGAACAGAGAGGAAGAGGAGAGAGGAGGAAGAGTGAGGAGGAAGAGAGTGGAGGAAGAGAGAGGAAGAGGAGAGAGGAGGAAGAGAGAGGAGGAAGAGTGAGGAAGAGGAGAAAGGAGGAAGAGAGAGGAAAAGGAGAGAGGAGGAAGAGAGAGGAAAAGGAGAGAGGAGGAATACAGAGGAGAAAGAGTGAGGAGGAAGAGAGAGGATAAATAGGAGGAAAAGAGAGGAGGAAGAGAGAGGAGGAAGAGAGAGGAAGAGGAGATAGGAGGAAAAGGGAGGAGGAACAGAGAGGAAGACGAGATAGGAGGAAGAGAGAGGAAGAGGAGAGAGGAGGAAGAGAGAGAGGGAAGGGAGGAGGGACAGAGAGGAAGAGGAGAGAGGAGGTGAAGAGAGAGAGAAGAGGAGAGAGGAGAGAGAGAGGAGGAAGAGAGGAGGAGGAGAGAGAGGAGAGGAAGAGGAGAGGAGAGGAGGAGAGAGGAGGAGAGAGAGGAAGAGAGAAGAGAGAGAGGAAGAGAAGAGGAAGAGAGAGAGGAGGAGAGAGAGGAGGAAGAGGAGGAGAGAGGAGGAAGAGAGAGGAGGAAAAGGGAGGAGGAACAGAGAGGAATAGGAGAGAGGAGGAAGAGAGAAGAGGAAGAGAGAGGATGAAGAGAAAGATAGAGGAGAGAGGAGGAAGAGAGAGGAGGAAGAGTGAGGAAGAAGAGAAAGGAGGAAGAGAGAGGAAAAGGAGAGAGGAGGAATACAGAGGAGAAAGAGAGGAGGAAGAGAGAGAAGGAGGAGAGAGGAGGAATAGAGTGGAGGAAAAGAAAGGAGGAAGAGAGAGGAGGAAGAGAGAGGAAAAACGGGAGGAAAAGAGAGGAGGAAGAGAGAGGAGGAAGAGAGAGGAAGACGAGAGAGGAGGAACAGAGAGGAAGAGAAGACAGGTGGAAGAGAGAGGAGGAAAAGGGAGGAGGAACAGAGAGGAAGAGGAGAGTGGAGGAAGAGAGAGGAGGAAGAGAGAGAAGGAATAGAGAGGAAGAGGAGAGAGGAGGAGGAGAGAGGAGGAAGAGAGAGGAAGAGGAGACAGGAGGAAGAGAGAGGAGGGAAAGGGAGGAGGAACAGAGAGGAAGAGGAGAGAGGAGGAAGAGAGATGAGGAAGAAAGAGGAGGAATAGAGAGGAAGAGGAGAGAGGAGGAGGAGACAGGAGGAAGAGAGAGGAGGAAGAGAGAGGAGGAAGAGAGAGGAAGAGGAGAGAGGAGGAAGAGAGGAGGAAGAGTGAGGAAGAGTAGAAAGGAGGAAGAGAGAGGAAAAATAGGAGGAAAAGAGAGGAGGAAGAGAGAGGAGGAAGAGAGAGGAGGAAGACAGAGGAAGAGGAGAGAGGAGGAAGAGAGATTAAGAGAAGAGAGGAGGAAGAGAGAGGAGGAAAAGGGAGGAGGAATAGAGAGGAAGAGGATAGAGGAGGAGGAGAGAGGAGGAAGGGAGAGGAGGAAGAGAGAGGAGGAAGAGAGAGGAAAAGGAGAGAGTAGGAATAAAGAGGAGAAAGAGAGAGGAGGAAGAGAGAGAAGGAGGAGAGAGGAGGAAAAGAGAGGAGGAAGAGAGAGGAGGAAGAGAGAGGAAAAATAGGAGGAAAAGAGAGGAGGAAGAGAGAGGAAGAGGAGAGAGGAGAAAGAGAGAGGAGGAAGAGGGAGGAGGAGGAGAGAGGAGGAAGAGAGAGGAGGAAGAGAGAGGAGGAGGAGAGAGGAGGAATAGAGAGGAGGAAAAGGGAGGAGGAACAGAGAGGAAGAGGAGAGAGGAGGAAGAGAGAGGAGGAAGAGAGAGTAGGAAGAGAGAGAAAGAGGAGAGAGGATGAAGAGAGAGGAGGAAGAGTGAGGAAGAAGAGAAAGGAGGAAGAGAGAGGAAAAGGAGAGAGGAGGAAGAGAGAGGAAAAAAAGGAGGAAAAGAGAGGAGGAAGAGAGAGGAGTAAGAGAAAGGAGGAAGAGAGAGGAGGAAGAGAGTGGAGGAAGAGAGAGGAAGAGGAGAGAGGAGGAAGAGAGAGGACGAAGAGAGAGGAGGAGGAGAGAAGAGGAAAAGAGAGGAGGAAGAGAGAGGAGGAAGAGAGAGGAAGAGGAGAGAGGAGGAGGAGAGAGGAGGAAAAGAGAGGGGAAGAGAGAGGAGGAAGAGAGAGGAAGAGGAGAGAGGCGGAGGAGAGAGGAGGAAGAGAGAGGAAGAGGAGAGAGGAGGAAAAGAGAGGAGGAAGAGAGAGGAAGAGGAGAGAGTAGGAAGAGAGAGGAAGAGGAGAGAGGAGGAAAAGAGAGGAGGAAGAGAGAGGAGGAAGAGAGAGGAGGAAGATAGAGAAGGAAGAGAGAGGAAGAGGAGAGAGGAGGAAGAGAGAGGGTAGGAAGAGTGAGGAAGAGGAGAAAGGAGGAAGAGAGCAGAAAAGGAGAGAGGAGGAATACAGAGGAGAAAGAGAGAGGAGGAAGAGAGAGAAGGAGGACAGAGGAGGAAAAGAGAGGACTAAGAGAAAGGAGAAAGAGAGAGGAGGAAGAGAGAGGAGGAAGAGAGAGAAAGAGGAGAGAGTAGAAAGAGAGAGGAGGAAGAGAGAGGAGGAAGAGAGAGGAAGAGGAGAGAGGAGGAGGAGAGAGGAGGAAGAGAGAGGAAGAGGAGAGAGGAGGAAGAGAGAGGAGGAAGAGAGAGGAGGAAGAGAGAGGAAGAGGAGAGAGAAGGAAGAGAGAGGAGGAAGAGTGAGGAAGAGGAGAAAGGAGGAAGAGAGAGGAAAAGGAGAGAGGAGGAATACAGAGGAGAAAGAGAGGAGGAAGAGAGAGAAGGAGGAGAGAGGAGGAAAAGAGAGGAGGAAGAGAAAGGAGGAAGAGAGAGGAGAAAGAGAGAGGAGGAAGAGAGAGGAAAAATAGGAGGAAAAGAGAGGAGGAAGAGAGAGGAGGAAGAGAGAGGAGGAAGAGAGAGGAGGAATAGAGAGGAGGAAGAGAGCGGAGGAAGACAGAGGAGGAAGAGAGAGGAAGACGAGAGAGGAGCAAGAGAAAGGAAGAGGAGAGAGGAGGAAGAGAGAGGAGGAAAACGGAGGAGGAACAGAGAGGAAGAGGAGAGAGGAGGAAGAGAGAGGAGGAAGAGAGAGGAAGAGGAGAGAGGAGGAGGAGAGAGGAGGAAGATAGAGGAGGAAGAGTGAGGAAAGGAGAAAGAGGAAGAGAGAGGAAAAATAGGAGGAAAAGAGTGGAGGAAGAGAGAGGAGGATGAGAGAGGAGGAAGAGAGAGGAAGAGGAGAGAGGAGGAAGAGAGAGGACGAAGAGAGAGGAGGAGGAGATAAGAGGAAAAGAGAGGAGGAAGAGAGAGGAGGAAGAGAGAGGAAGAGGAGAGAGGAGGAGGAGAGAGGAGGAAAAGAGAGGAGGAAGAGAGAGGAGGAAGAGAGAGGAAGAGGAGAGAGGCGGAGGAGAGAGGAGGAATAGAGAGGAAGAGGAGAGAGGAGGAAAAGAGAGGAGGAAGAGAGAGGAGGAAGAGAGAGGAGGAAGAGAGAGGAGGAAGAGAGAGGAGGAAGATAGAGAAGGATGAGAGAGGAAGAGGAGAGAGGAGGAAGAGAGAGGAGGAAGAGTGAGGAAATGGAGAAAGGAGGAAGAGAGCAGAAAACGAGAGAGGAGGAATACAGAGGAGAAAGAGAGAGGAGGAAGAGAGAGAAGGAATAGAGAGGAGGCAGAGAGAGAAGGAAGAGAGAGAAAGAGGAGAGAGGAGGAAGAGAGCAGAGGAAGAGACAGGAAGAGGAGAGAGTAGAAAGAGAGAGGAGGAAGAGAGACGAGGAAGAGAGAGGAAGAGGAGAGAGGAGGAGGAGAGAGGAGGAAGAGAGAGGAAGAGGAGAGAGGAGGAAGAGAGAGGAGGAAGAGAGAGGAGGAAGAGAGAGGAAGAGGAGAGAGGAGGAAGAGAGAGGAAAAGGAGAGAGGAGGAATACAGAGGAGAAAGAGAGGAGGAAGAGAGAGAAGGAGGAGAGAGGAGGAAAAGAGAGGAGGAAGAGAAAGGAGGAAGAGAGAGGAGGAAGAGAGAGGAGGAAGAGAGAGGAGGAAGAGAGAGGAGGAATAGAGAGGAGGAAGAGAGAGGAGGAAGAGAGAGGAGGAAGAGAGAGGAAGGGGAGAGAGGAGGAAGAGAGAGGAGGAAAGGGAGGAGGAACAGAGAGGAAAGGAGAGAGGAGGAGGAGAGAGGAGGAAGAGAGCGGAGGAAGAGAGAGGAGGAAGAGAGAGGAAGAGGAGAGAGGAGGAGGAGAGAGGTGGAAGAGAGAGGAAAAGGAGAGAGGAGGAACAGAGTGGAGGAAAAGTGAGGAGGAACAGAGAGGAAGAGGAGAGAGGAGGAAGAGAGAGGAGGAAGAGAGAGGAGGAAGAGAGAGGAAGAGAAGAGAGGAGGAAGAGAGAGGAGGAAGAGTGAGGAAGAAGAGAAAGGAGGAAGAGAGAGGAGGAAGAGAGAGGAAAATAGGAGGAAAATAGAGGAGGAAGAGAGAGGAGGAAGATAGAGGAGGACGAGAGAGGAGGAAGAGAGAGGAGGAAGAGAGAGGAGGAAGAGAGAGGAAGAGGAGAGAGGAGGAAGAGAGAGGAGGAAAAGGGAGGAGGAACAGAGAGGAAGAGGAGAGAGGAGGAAGAGAGGAGGAAGAGAGAGGAGGAGGAGAGAGGAAGAAAAGAGAGGAGGAAGAAAGAGGAGGAAGAGAGAGGAAGAGGAGAGAGGAGGAGGAGAGAGGAGGAAGAGAGAGGAAGAGGAGAGAGGAGGAAGAGAGAGGAGGAAAAGGGAGGAGGAACAGAGAGGAAGAGGAGAGAGGAGGAAGAGAGAGGAGGAAGAGAGAGGAGGAATAGAGAGGAAGAGGAGAGAGGAGTAGGAGAGAGGAGGAAGAGAGAGGAGGAAGAGAGAGGAGGAAGAGAGAGGAAGAGGAGAGAGGAGGAAGAGAGAGGAGGAAGAGTGAGGAAGAGGAGAAAGGAGGAAGAGAGAGGAAAAATAGCAGGAAAAGAGAGGAGGAATAGAGAGGAGGAAGAGAGAGGAGGAAGAGAGATGAAGAGGAGAGAGGAGGAAGAGAGAGGAGGAAGAGAGAGGAGTAATAGAGAGGAAGAGGAGAGAGGAGGAGGAGAGAGGAGGAAGAGAGAGGAGGAAGAGAGAGGAGGAAGAGTGAGGAAGAGGAGAGAGGAGGAAGAGAGAGGAGGAAGAGTGAGGAAGAGGAGAAAGGAGGAAGAGAGAGGAAAAATAGGAGGAAAAAAGAGGCGGAAGAGAGAGGAGGAAGAGAGAGGAGGAAAAGGAAGGAGGAACAGAGAGGAAGAGGAGAGAGGAGGAAGAGAGAGGAGGAAGAGAGAGGAGGAAGAGAGAGGAAGAGGAGAGAGGAGGAAGAGAGAGGAGGAAGAGTGAGGAAGAGGAGAAAGGAGGAAGAGAGAGGAAAAATAGGAGGAAAAAAGAGGAGGAAGAGAGAGGAGGATGAGAGAGGAGGAAGAGAGAGGAAGAGGAGAGAGAGGAGGAAGAGAGAGGAAGAGAAGAGAGGAGGAAGAGAGAGGAGGAAAAGGGAGGAGGAACAGAGAGGAAGAGGAGAGAGGAGAGAGAGAGGAGGAATAGAGAGGAAGAGGATAGAGGAGGAGGAGAGAGGAGGAAGGGAGAGGAGGAAGAGAGAGGGGGAAGAGAGAGGAAAAGGAGAGAGTAGGAATATAGAGGAGAAAGAGAGAGGATGAAGAGAGAGAAGGAGGAGAGAGGAGGAAAAGAGAGGAGGAAGAGAGAGGAGGAAGGGAGAGGAAAAGTAGGAGGAAAATAGAGGAGGAAGAGAGAGGAGGAAGAGAGAGGAGGAAGAGAGAGGAGGAAGAGAGAGGAAAAATAGAAGGAAAAGAGAGGAGGAAGAGAGAGGAGGAAGAGAGAGGAGGAATAGAGAGAGGAAGAGAGAGAAGGAAGAGAGAGGAAAAATAGGAGGAAAAGAGAGGAGGAAGAGAGAGGAGCAAGAGAGAGGAGCAAGAGAGAGGAGGAAGAGAGAGGAGGAAGAGAGAGGAAGAGGAGAGAGGAGGAAGAGTGAGGAGGGAAAAGGGAGGAGGAATAGAGAGGAAGTGGAGAGAGGAGGAAGAGAGAGGAGGAAGAGAGAGGAAGAGGAGAGAGGAGGAAGAGAGAGGAAGAGAAGAGAGGAGGAAGAGAGAGGAGGAAGAGAGAGGAAGAGGAGAGAGGAGGAGAGGGGAGGAAGAGAGCGGAGGAAGAGAGAGGAAGAGGAGAGAGTAGAAAAACAGAGGAGGAAGAGAGAGGAGCAGGAGAGAGGAGGAAAAGAGAGGAGAAAGAGAGAGGAGGAAGAGAGAGGAGGAAGAGAGAGGAAAAATAGGAGGAAAAGAGAGGAGGAAGAGAGAGGAGGAAGAGAGAGGAGGAAGAGAGAGAATGAAGAGAGAGAAAGAGGAGAGAGGAGGAAGAGAGAGGAGGAAAAGGGAGGAGGAACAGAGAGGAAGAGGAGAGAGGAGGAGGAGAGAGAGGAGGAAGAGAGCGGAGGAAGAGAGAGGAAGATGAGAGAGTAGAAAGAGAGAGGAGGAAGAGAGTGGAGGAAGAGAGAGGAAAAATAGGAGGAAAAGAGAGGAGGAAGTGAGAGGAAGAAGAGAGAGGAGGAAGAGAGAGGAGGAAGAGAGAGGAGGAAGAGAGAGGAGGAAAAGGGAGGAGGAACAGAGAGGAAAAGAGAGAGGAGGAGGAGAGAGGAGGACGAGAGCGGAGGAAGAGAGAGGAAGAGGAGAGATTAGAAAGAGAGAGGAGGAGAGAGAGGAGGAGGAGAGAGGAGGAAAAGAGAGGAGGAAGAGAGAGGAGGAAGAGAGAGGAAGAGTAGAGAGGAGGAGGGGAGAGGAGGAAAGAGAGGAGGAACAGAGAGGAAGAGGAGAGAGGAGGAAGAGAGAGGAGGAAGAGAGGAGGATGAGAGAGGAGGAAGATAGAGGAGGAAGAGAGAGGAAGAGGAGAGAGGAGGAGGAGAAAGGAGGAAGAGAGAGGAAGAGGAGAGAGGAGGAAAGAGAGAGGAAAAGGGAGGAGAACAGAGAGGAAGAGGAGAGAGGAGGAAGAGAGAGGAGGAAGAGAGAGGAAGAGGAGAGAGGAGGAGGAGAGAGGAGGAAGAGAGAGGAAGAGGAGAGAGGAGGAAGAGAGAGGAGGAAAAGGGCGGAGGAACAGAGAGGAAGAGGAGAGAGGAGGAAGAGAGAGGAGGAAGAGAGAGGAGGAAGAGAGAGGAAGAGGAGAGTGGAGGAAGAGAGAGGAGGAAGAGTGAGGAAGAAGAGAAAGGAGGAAGAGAGAGGAAAAGGAGAGATGAGGAATAAATAGGAGAAAGAGAGGAGGAAGAGAGAGAAGGAGGAGAGAGGAGGAAAAGAGAGGAGGAAGAGAAAGGAAGAAGAGCGAGGAGGAAGAGAGAGGAGGAAGAGAGAGGAAAAGAGAGAGGAGGAAGTGGTGGAGGAAAAGTGATGAGGAAGAGAGGAGGAAGAGAGGAGGAAGAGAGAGGAGGAAGAGAGAGGCGTAAGAGAGAGGAAGAGGAGAGTGGAGGAAGATAGAGCAGGAAGACAGAGGGAGAGGAGAGAGGAGGAAGAGAGACAGTGGAAAAGGGAGGAGGAACAGAGAGGAAGAGGAGAGAGGAGGAGAGAGAGGAGGAAGAGAGAGGAAGAGGAAAGAGGATTAGGAGAGAGGAAGAAGAGGAAAGAGGATTAGGAGAGAGGAGGAAGAGAGAGGAAGAGGAGAGAGCAGGAAGAGAGAGGAGGAAAAGGGAGGAGGAACAGGGAGGAAGAGGAGAGAGGAGGAAGAGAGAGGAGGAAGAGAGAGGAAGAGGAGAGAGGAGGAGGAGAGAGGAGGAAAAGGGTGGAGGAACAGAGAGGAAGAGGAGAGAGGAGGATGAGAGAGGAGGAAGAGAGAGGAAGAGGAAAGAGGATTAGGAGAGAGGAGGAAGAGAGAGGAGAGGAGAGAGGAGGAATAGAGAGGAGGAAGAGGGAGGAAAAGTAGAGAGGAGGAAAAGAGAGGAGAATGAGAGAGGAGGAAGAGAGAGGAGGAAGAGAGAGGAGGAGAGAGAGGAAAATGAGAGAGGAGGAAGAGAGAGGAAAAGGAGAGAGGAGGAAGTGGTGGAGGAAAAGAGAGGAGGAAGAGAGGAGGAAGAGAGGAGGAAGAGAGAGGAGGAAGAGAGAGGCGGAAGAGAGAGGAAGAGGGGAGTGGAGGAGGAGAGAAGGAAGAGAGAGGAGTAAGAGAGAGGAAAAATAGGAGGAAAAGAGAGGAGAAGAGAGAGGAGGAAGAGAGAGGAGGAAGAGTGAGGAAGAGGAGAGTGAAGGAAGAGAGAGGAGGAAGAGAGAGGAGGAAGAGAATGTAAAATAGGAGGAAAAGAGAGAAGGAAGAGAAAGGAGGATGAGAGAGAAGGAAGAGAGAGGAAGAGGAGAGAGGAGGAAGAGAGAGGAGGAAAAGGGAGGAGGAACAGAAAGGAAGAGGAGAGAGGAGGAGGAGAGAGGAGGAAGAGAGAGGAATAGGAATAGAGGAGGAAGAGAGAGGAGGAAGAGAGAGGAGGAAGAGAGAGGAAGAGGAGAGAGGAGGAAGAGAGAGGAGGAAGAGAGAGGAAGAGGAGAGAGGAGGAGGAGAGAGGAGGTAAAGGGAGGAGGAACAGAGAGGAAGAGGAGAGAGGAGGATGAGAGTGGAGGAAGAGAGAGGAAGAGGAAAGAGGATTAGGAGAGAGGAGGAAGAGAGAGGAAGAGGAGAGAGGAGGAATAGAGAGGAGGAAGAGAGAGGAAAAGTAGAGAGGAGGAAAAGAGAGGAGAATGAGACAGGAGGAAGAGAGAGGAGGAAGAGAGAGGAGGAAGGGGAGGAAAATGAGAGAGGAGGAAGAGAGAGGAGGAAGAGAATGGAAATATAAGAGGAAAAGAGAGGAGGAAGAGAGAGGAGGAAGGGAGAGGAAATGAGAGAGGAGGAAGAGAGAGGAGGAAGAGAGAGGAGGAAGAGAGAGGAAGAGGAGAAAGGAGGAGGAGAGAGGAGGAAAAGGGAGGAGGAAGAGAGAGGAAGAGGAGAGAGGAGGATGAGAGAGGAGGAAGAGAGAGGAAGAGGAAAGAGGATTAGGAGAGAGGAGGAAGAGAGAGGAGGAAGAGAGAGGGAGAGAGAGAGGAGGAAGAGAGAGGAGGAAAAGGGAGGAGGAAGAGAGAGGAAAAGGAGAGAGGAGGAGGAGAGAGGAGGAAGAGAGAGGAGGAAGAGAGAGGAGGAAGAGAGAGGAAGAGGAGAGAGGAGGATGAGAGACGAGGAAGAGAGAGGAAAAGTAGAGAGGAGGAAAAGAGGATAAAGAGAGAGGAGGACGAGAGAGGAGGAAGAGAGAGGAAAATGAGACAGGAGGAAGAGAGAGGAAAAGGAGATAGGAGGAAGTGGTGGAGGAAAAGAGAGGAGGAAGAGAGGAGGAAGAGAGGAGGAAGAGAGAGGAGGAAGAGAGAGAAAAATAGGAGGAAAAGAGAGGAGGAAGAGAGAGAAGGAAGAGAGGAGGAAGAGAGAGGAAGAGGAGAGTGAAGGAAGAGAGAGGAGGAAGAGAGAGTGAGACGAGAGAGGAGGAAGAGAGAGGTGGAAAAGGGAGGAGGAACAGAGAGGAAGAGGAGAGAGGAGGAAGAGAGAGGAGGAAGAGAGAGGAAGAGGAGAGAGGAGGAGGAGAGAGGAGGAAGAGAGAGAAGGAAGAGAGAGGAGGAAGAGAGAGAAGGAAGAGAGAGGAAGAGGAGAGAGGAGGAAGAGAGAGGAAGAAAAGGGAGGAGGAACAGGGAGGAAGAGGAGAAATGACGAAGAGAGAAGAGGAAGAGAGTGGAAGAGGAGAGAGGAGGAGGAGAGAGGAGGAAGAGAGAGGAGGAAGAGAGAGAAGGAACAGAGAGGAAGAGGAGAGAGGAGGATGAGAGTGGAGGAAGAGAAAGGAAGAGGAAAGAGGGATTAGGAGAGAGGAGGAAGAGGAAAGAGGATTAGGAGAGAGGAGGAGAGAGAAGAGGAAGAGAGAGGAGA
>NW_027437156.1:0-16898 GCF_047716275.1 Strix uralensis
GGTCACCGAAATGTCTCTGAACAGCAAAACCCCCACATTTGGTTTATTTGAATGAAAAGGGGAAAATTCAACGTTTCCCCACAGGAATGGGAGGTTTGGTGACGAACGGGCCCCAAAACTCCCTGAAAAACCCCATTTTTAGGCCTAAAAATGGCCCAAAATGGCTGAAAAAATCCTATTTTTAAAAGTTTTTTAGATTTTTAAATTTTTTTTAACATTTTATTTTATATTTTTAGGTATTTTATGTCTTTTTAAAAATTGTTTAGTTTATTTTCCATTTTTCAAAAAATTTTGAATTTTTGAAATTTTTAATTTTTTAAATGTTGTCTAATTTTTAAATTTTTAGCTTTTAATTTTTAAAATTTTTTCATTTTAAAATTTATTTTTAATATTGGGGGTTTTAAATTTAAAATGTTTAAAATTTTTTATTTTTAATTTTAAGATTTTAATTATAATTTTTTAAAGTTTTAAAAATTTAATTTCAAATTTTTAAAAATTTTTTGTTTTAATTTTTAAACTATTTTTAACTTTTTTAATTTTTATTTTTAATTTTATATTTAATTTTTAAATTTTTTATTTTACTTTAGATTTTTAATTTTTCAAATTCTTAACAGTTTTAGTTTTTGAATTTCAAAAATTTTTTTCAATTTTAAAATTGATTTATTTATTTTTCAATTTTAATATTTTAATATTGTAATTTTTTAAGTTTATTTCTAAATTTTTAAATTCTTTTATTTTTTAAACTTTTAAAACTTTTAGGTTTAAATTAAAATTTTTTAAATTTTTTTAATTTTAAATATTTAAAATTTGTTTATTTGTAATTTTAAATCTTAAAAATCCTTTTTAATTTTAAATCTTTAAAATTTGTTTACATTATTTAAATTTTAAATCTTAAATTTGTTTACATTTTTAATTTTAAATCTTTAAAATTGGTTTAAACTTTTTAATTTTAAATCTTTAAAATTTGTCTACTTTTTAAAATTTTAAATCTAAAACTAGTTTAAATTTTTTAAATTTTAAATCTAATTTTTTTTACATTTTTAGTTGTAAATCTTTACAATTAGTTTAAGCTTTTTAAATTTTAAATCTTTAAAATTTGCATTTTTTAAATCTTAAATTTTTAAAATTTGTTTAAATCTTAAATTTTAAATCTTTAAAATTTGTTTAGATTTTTTAAATTTTAAATTTTTAAAATTTGTTTACATTTAATTTTAAATCTTTAAAATCTGTTTAAATTATTTTAAATCTTTAGAATATAAATTTTTAAAATTTTAAATCTTTAAAATTGGTTTAATTTTTTAAATTTTAAATCTTTAAAATTTCAATTTGAATTTTAAATCTGAAACGTGTTTAAATCTTTTTAGTTTTAAATCTTTGAAACTTATTTACATTTTCTTAATTTTAAATCTTTAAAATTTGTTTACATTGTTAAAATTTTAAATCTTTAAAATTTGTTTACATTTAATTTTAAATCTTTAAAATTGGTTTAAATTTTTTAATTTTAAATTTTTAAAATTTGTTTAATTTTTTAAAATTTTAAATCTTTAAAACTTGTTTACATTTTCTTAATTTTAGATCTTTACAATTTGTGTATGTTTTTTAATTTTAAATCTTTAAAATTTGTTTACATTATTTAAATTTTAAATGTTTAAAATTTGTTTACATTTAATTTTAAATCTTTAAAATTTGACATTTTTAATTTTAAATCTTTAAAATTTGTTCACATTATTTAAATTTTAAACCTTTAAGATTTGACATTTTTAATTTTAAATCTTTAAAATTGGTTTAAATTTTTTAATTTTAAATCTTTAAAATTTGTTCACATTATTTAAATTTTAAACCTTTAAGATTTGACATTTTTAATTTTAAATCTTTAAAATTGGTTTAAATTTTTTAATTTTAAATTTTTAAAATTTGTTTACATTTTAATTTTAAGTCTTTAAAGCTTGTTTATATTTTTTAATTTTAAATCTTTAAAATGGGTTTAAATTTTTTAATTTTCAATCTTTAAAATTTGACATTTTTAATTTTCAATCTTTAAAATGGGTTTAAATTTTTCAATTTTCAATCTTTAAAATTTGCAGACGTTCCACACGCCCAGCCTGGGGGACGAGGAGTTCGAGATCCCGCCCATCGCGCTGGACGCCGACCCCTCCCTCGCCGTCTCCGACGTCGTCGGCCATTTTGAGGACCTGGGGGAGCCCGGGGGGGGCCCCCCCGACCCCCCGTTCCCGCCCCCCCCGTACGGGGTGCAGGGGCTGGAGATGCCGGTGGGCATCGGCCACGGGCTCATGGAGCAGGGGGCCGGGCTGCTGGCGGGGGGACTGGCCATGGTGAGTGCGTTTGGGGCGAAAAGGGGCGGAAACGGGGCTGGGGGGGGAATCGGGGGGAAATGGGGGGCGTTAAGGGGGGTTGGGGGGTATTAAGGGATTTTTGGGGTATTAAGGGGGTTTTGGGGGGTATTAAGGGATTTTTGGGGTATTAAGGGGGTTTTGGGGGGTATTAAGGGATTTTGGGGGTATTAAGGGGTTTTTGGGGGGTATTAAGGGATTTTTGGGGTATTAAGGGGGTTTTGGGGGATATTAAGGGATTTTGGGGGTATTAAGGGGTTTTTGGGGGGTATTAAGGGATTTTTGGGGTATTAAGGGGGTTTTGGGGGGATATTAAGGGATTTTTGGGGTATTAAGGGCGTTTTGGGGGGTATTAAGGGATTTTTGGGGTATTAAGGGATTTTTGGGGTATTAAGGGGGTTTTGGGGGGTATTAAGGGATTTTTGGGGTATTAAGGGGGTTTTGGGGGGATATTAAGGGATTTTTGGGGTATTAAGGGGGTTTTGGGGTATTAAGGGGGTTTTGGGGTATTAAGGGGGTTTTGGGGGGTATTAAGGGATTTTTGGGGTATTAAGGGGGTTTTGGGGGGTATTAAGGGATTTTTGGGGTATTAAGGGGGTTTTGGGGGGTATTAAGGGATTTTTGGGGTATTAAGGGGGTTTTGGGGGGTATTAAGGGATTTTGGGGGTATTAAGGGATTTTTGGGGTATTAAGGGGGTTTTTGGGGGGTATTAAGGGATTTTTGGGGTATTAAGGGGTTTTTGGGGGGTATTAAGGGATTTTGGGGGTATTAAGGGGGTTTGGGGGGGTATTAAGGGATTTTTGGGGGGTATGAAGGGATTTTGGGGGTATTAAGGGATTTTTGGGGTATTAAGGGGGTTTTGGGGGGTATTAAGGGTTTTGGGGGACATTATGGGGTTTTGGGGGGCATTAAGGGGGTTTGGGGGGTATTAAGGATTTTGGGGTGGTATTAAGGGATTTTGGGGGGTATTAAGGGTTTTGAGGGGGTAATAAGGGATTTGGGGGGGTATTAAGGGATTTTTGGGGTATTAAGGGGGTTTTGGGGGGTATTAAGGGATTTTTGGGGGCATTATGGGGTTTTGGGGGGTATTAAGGAGGTTTGGGGGGTATTAAGGGGGTTTGGGGGGTATTAAGGTTTTGGGGGGTATTGGGGATTTTTTGGGGGTATTGAGGGGGTTTGGGGGGTATTAAGGGATTTTGGGGGTGTTAAGGGGGGTTTGGGGGATATTAAATTTTTTGGGGGTGTATTAAGGGGTTTTGGGGGGCGTTAAGGGGGGTTTTGGGGGTATTAAGGCCGTTTAGGGGTATTGGAGGGGGTTTTGGGGGGTATTAAGGGGTTTTGGGGGGGTATTAAGGGTTTGGGGGGGTATTAAGAGGGTTTTGGGGGTATTAAGAGGGTTTTTGGGGGGTATTAAGGATTTTGGGGGTATTAAGAGTTTTTTGGGGGGGTATTAGAGGTTTTTGGGGGGTATTAGAGGTTTTTGGGGGGGTATTAAGGGTTTTGGGGGTATTAAGAGGGTTTTGGGGGTATTAAGGGGGTTTTTGGGGTTATTGAGGACCGCTGGGGGTCGCGGGTTTCGCGCAGGGTTTTGGGGCGCCTGCAGCGTTTTTGGGGTGTCCCGTGTCCCCCCGTGGCAGGAGCTGGATCACACGATGGGGGCTCAGTACACGGCGCCCCCCCCCCGTCACCATCGACGTCCCCATGGCCGCCCTCAGCCCGGGGGGGCTGCTGGGCCCCGCCCAACTCACCACCATCGACCAATCCGAGCTCAGCTCCCAACTGGGGCTCAGCCTCGGGGGGGCCGGCAACGGAACCGGGGGGGCCACCGGCCAAGGGGGAGCCCCCGCCCTGAGCTCAGCGCCCCCCCCCCGCCGTCCCCTCCCCCGAGGAGCGGCTCTCGCCCACCCCCTCGCCCACGGGGTCGCTGCAGGAGGAGGAGGCCGAGGATTTCCGCAGGGTGAGGAGCCCCCCGACCCCCCCGAACCCGGAACGGCTCTTTTTGACGTTAAAAACCCAAAAATGGCTTTTTTTAATGGTAAAAAACCCAAAAATGGCTTTTTTTAATGGTAGAAAACCCCAAAATGGGTTTTTTTAATGGTAAAAAACCCAAAAATGGCTTTTTTTAATGGTAAAAAACCCAAAAATGGCTTTTTTTAATGGTAGAAAACCCCAAAATGGCTTTTTTTAATGGTAAAAAACCCAAAAATGGCTTTTTTTAATGGTAAAAAACCCAAAATTGCTTTTTTTAATGGTAAAACCACCAAAATGGCTTAATTTTTTCACGTTAAAAACCCCAAAAATGGCTTTTTTTAAATGTTAAAAACCCGAAAATGGCTTTTTTTTCACATTAAAGACCCCAAAATGGGTTTTTTTAATCTTAAAAACCCCAAAATGTTTTTTTTTGACATTAAAAACCCCAAAAATGGCTTTTTTAATCTTAAAAACCAAAAAAATGGGTTTTTTTAACGTTAAAAACCCCAAAATGGCTTTTTTTAACGTTAAAAACCCCCAAAATGGCTTTTTTTATTCTTAAAAACCCCGAAAATGGCTTTTTTTTAATGGTAAAAAACCCCCAAAATGGCTTTTTTTAATGGTAAAAACCTCAAAAATGGCTTTTTTTAATGGTAAAAAAACCCCAAAATGGCATTTTTTAATGTTAAAACCCAAAAAATTGGGTTTTTTTAACGTTAAAAACCCCAAAAATGGCTTTTTTAATGTTAAAACCCCCCAAAATGGCTTTTTTTAATCTTAAAACCCCCCAAAATGGCTTTTTTTTAACGTTAAAAGCCCCAAAATGGCTTTTTTTAATCTTAAAAACCCCAAAATGGCTTATTTTTTCACATTAAAAACCCCAAAAATGGGTTTTTTTAATGTTAAAAACCCCAAAAATGGGTTTTTTTAATGTTAAAAACCCCAAAATGGCTTTTTTTAACATTAAAAACGCCCAAATAGCTTTTTCTAATCTTAAAAACACTAAAATTTTTTTTAATGTTAAAAACTGCAAAACAGGTTTTTTAAATGTTAAATACCCTGAAATTTTTTTTATAATCTTAGAAACCCCAAAATGGGGTTTTTTAATCTTAAAAACACCCAAATGGCTTTTTTTTTTTAAATCTTAAAATCTCCAAAATGGCACTTTTTTAGGGCACTTCGACCCCCCCGAAAGGTCCTTTCCGAGCCCCAAAAAAGGGGGTTTAATCCCCCAACCACGGCCAAAATATATTTTTAAAAAAGGCTGATTTTTGCGATTTATACCCCAAAATTTTGGTTTTTTTTAGTTTAAGACCGCAAAATTGGCTTTTTTAGTTGTTTAGACCTAAAACGAAGGGGGGTTTGCGGTGCTTCAGCCCCCCCAAAAGTTCCTTTTTAACCTCCCAAAAAGTTTGAATTTCCTTTTAATTCCATTTTCAATTCTGTTTAAAAAAATCTTTAAATTCTTTATTTTCACATTAATTTTACCTTTTATTTTCAATTTTTCAAAATTTCAAATTTTTAATTTGATATAATTTGCCTTTAATTCTATCTTCAATTCACTTTAAAAGTCTTTTATTTGAGTTTAGTTTCATTTTATTAATTTGCTTTTAAAAATTTAAGTTTTTTAATTTTGAATTTCATTTCCATTTTTAATTCCCTTTAAAAAACTCCTTAAATTTTAAATTTTGATGAATTTCACTTTGTTGCTTTCAATTTGCTTTTGTATTATTTTGAAATTTCATTTCAATTCCATGTTCAATTCAATTTTAAAAAGCCTTTAAATTTTTAATTTCAGGTTAATTTCATTTTACTTTTCAATTCTCTTTAAAAAATTTGTCTAAATTTTTAGAGATTTCAATTTTTCTTGTCAATTTCTCAAAATTCTTTTGTTTTCTATTTTGAAATCACTTTGCTTCTAATTAATGCCCTTTTCAATTTCCTTTAAAATTTAAATTTTTATTTTAATTTCCTTGCTTTCAGTTTGCTTTTAAAAATTTCTTCAAATTTTCTATTTTGAATTAAATTTTCCTGTTTTCAATTTGCTTTTAAAAATTTCTTTGAATTTTCTATTTTGAATTAATTTCCTTTGAATTTGCTTTTAAAAATTTCTTCAAATTTTGTATTTTAAATTAATTTTCTTGCTTTCAATTCACTTTTTAAAATCTCTTCAAATTTTCTATTTTGAATTAATTTGCTTCATTTTGATTTGCTTTTAAAAATCTCAAATTCTCTATTTTGAATTAATTTTCTTTCAATTTACTTTTAAAAATTTATTCAAATTTTGTATTTAGAATTATTTAATTTCCTTGCTTTCAATTCTTTTTGAAAATCTCTTCAAATTTTCTATTTTGATTTAATTTCCCTGTTTTCAATTTGCTTTTAAAACTTCCTTTGAATTTTCTATTTTGAATTAATTTCCTTTGAGTTTGCTTTTAAAAATTTATTCAAATTTTGAATTAATTTCCTTGTTTTCAATTCTTTTTAAAAATATCAATTTTCTATTTTGAATTATTTAATTTTGTTTTTAATTTGCTTTTAAAAATTTATTCAAATTTTTTATTTTGAATTTGATTTCATTTTCATTTCAAAACTTCAAATTTTTCAGCTTGAGATGAATTTCACTTATTTCAAGTTTAAAATTTTCTAAAAATTTTTAAGTTTGAAATTTAATGTTTTCTCCAACCAGTTTGAATCCTTACTAAAAAAATCTCTGATTTTTTAATTTTGTGATTTTCATTTTAGTTCCTTGTTTTGCTTTGAAAACTTTCAAATTTTCATTTTTAACCTAATTCCTTAATTTTTCAAAATTTTTTAAAACCCATTTCAATTCCCCAATTCCATTTCCCATCCCCTCCAAAAAAATTTCCCAATTTTAAAATTTCCCTTCAACCTCTCCTCCCCCCTCCCCCCCCCAAAATTCCATCCTCCTCCATTCCAATTTTTGACAATTTTCCCTCCATTTTTCTCTTCCCGCCAGACCCCCGCCCCCAACCCCTCCCCGCCCGCCCTTCCGGCCCCGCCCACCCCAGCCCCGCCCACAGGGGAGGGGCCTCGCCGGGGGAAGCCCCCCAAGAAGCCCAAGAAGAAGAAGGACCCCAACGAGCCCCAGAAGCCCGTCTCGGCCTACGCCCTCTTCTTCCGCGACACCCAGGCGGCCATTAAGGGCCAGAACCCCAACGCCACCTTCGGGGAGGTCTCCAAGATCGTCGCTTCCATGTGGGACAGTCTGGGGGAGGAGCAGAAGCAGGTCAGGCGCCGGGGGGGGACCCCAAAATTGGGAGGGGGAGCCCCAAAAATGGGAGGGAGGGGCGACGCCGTTTTGAGCGGGAAAAGGAAACGGAGGTGAGGGACGGCGTGGTTGAGGGGAAAAGTCAAGAAAAATGGGGAAATGCCAATATTTTGGGGGATTAGAGACCAAGTTATGCATGAGGGGACCCCAAAATTTGAGGAGGAACCCTAAAATTGAGGGGAGACCCTAAAATTTGACGGAAAACCCCAAAAATTTGAGGGTGGATGGCGCCATTTTGAGCGGGAATCAAATGACGTGAGGGATGTGGTTGAGGGAAAAAGTTAAGAAAAAGGGCAAAACACCAATATTTTGGGGGATTAGAGACCAAATTATGGATGAGGGGACCCCAAAATTTAAGGAGGAACCCTAAAATTGAGGGGAGAGCCCAAAATTTGACGGAAAACCCCAAAATTTGAGGGTGGATGGTGCCATTTTGAGCGGGAATCAAACACAGGTGAGCGACGTCGTGGTTGAAGGAAAAAGTTAAGAAAAATGGGGAAATGTCAATATTTTGGGGGATTAGACACCAAATTATGGATGAGGGGACCCCAAAATTTGAGGAGGAACCCTAAAATTGAGGGGAGAGCCCAAAATTTGACGGAAAACCCCCAAAATTTGAGGGTGGATGGCGCCATTTTGAGCGGGAATCAAATGACGTGAGGGATGTGGTTGAGGGAAAAAGTTAAGAAAAAGGGCAAAACACCAATATTTTGGGGGATTAGAGACCAAGTTATGGATGAGGGGACCCCAAAATTTGAGGAGGAACCCTAAAATTGAGGGGAGAGCCCAAAATTTGACGGAAAACCCCCAAAATTTGAGGGTGGATGGCGCCATTTTGAGCGGGAATCAAAGGCAGGTGAGCGACGTCGTGGTTGAAGGAAAAAGTCGAGAAAAATGGGGAAATGCCAATATTTTGGGGGATTAGAGACCAAATTATGGATGAGGGGACCCCAAAATTTGAGGAGGAACCCTAAAATTGAGGGGAGACCCTAAAATTTGACGGAAAACCCCCAAAATTTGAGGGTGGATGGCGCCATTTTGAGCGGGAATCAAATGCAGGTGAGCGACGTCGTGGTTGAAGGAAAAAGTCAAAAAAAATGCGGAAATGCCAATATTTTGGGGGATTAGAGACCAAATTATGGATGAGGGGACCCCAAAATTTGAGGAGGAACCCTAAAATTGAGGGGAAATCCTAAAATTTGAGGGAAAACCCCCAAAATTTGAGGGTGGATGGCGCCATTTTGAGCGGGAATCAAACACAGGTGAGCGACGTCGTGGTTGAAAGAAAAAGTCGAGAAAAATGAGGAAATGCCAATATTTTGGGGGATTAGAGACCAAGTTATGGATGAGGGGACCCCAAAATTTGAGGAGGAACCCTAAAATTGAGGGGAAATCCTAAAATTTGAGGGAAAACCCCCAAAATTTGAGGGTGGATGGTGCCATTTTGAGCGGGAATCAAACACAGGTGAGCGACGTCGTGGTTGAAAGAAAAAGTCGAGAAAAATGAGGAAATGCCAATATTTTGGGGGATTAGAGACCAAGTTATGGATGAGGGGACCCCAAAATTTGAGGAGGAACCCTAAAATTGAGGGGAAATCCTAAAATTTGAGGGAAAACCCCCAAAATTTGAGGGTGGATGGCGCCATTTTGAGGGGGAATCAAAGGCAGGTGAGCGACGTCGTGGTTGAAGGAAAAAGTCGAGAAAAATGGGGAAATGTCAATATTTTGGGGGATTAGAGACCAAATTATGGATGAGGGGGACCCCAAAATTTGAGGAGGAACCCTAAAATTGAGGGGAGAGCCCAAAATTTGACGGAAAACCCCCAAAATTTGAGGGTGGATGGCGCCATTGTGAGCGGGAATCAAAGGCAGGTGTGCGACGTCGTGGTTGAAGGAAAAAGTCGAGAAAAATGGGGAAATGCCAATATTTTGGGGGATTAGAGACCAAGTTATGGATGAGGGGACCCCAAAATTTGAGGAGGAACCCTAGAATTGAGGGGAGACTCGAAAATTTGAGGGAAAACCCCCAAAATTTGAGGGTGGATGGCGCCATTTTGAGCGGGAATCAAACACAGGTGAGCGACGTCGTGGTTGAAGGAAAAAGTTAAGAAAAATGGGGAAATGTCAATATTTTGGGGGATTAGACACCAAATTATGGATGAGGGGACCCCAAAATTTGAGGAGGAACCCTAAAATTGAGGGGAGAGCCCAAAATTTGACGGAAAACCCCCCAAATTTGAGGGTGGATGGCGCCATTTTGAGCGGGAATCAAATGGAGATGAAGGACGTCGTAGTTGAAGGAAAAACTCAAAAGTCAAGAAAAATGGGGAAACGCCAATATTTTGGGGGATTAGAGACCCCCCAAAAAAAAAGTGATGGAGGAGGGGGACCCCCAAAATTTGAGGGGGGGGGGACACCCCAAAATTTGGTTGGGATTTCAACGGAGGATCAACGTCGAAGGCACAACTCAAGGAGGGAAGAGCCTGGAGCCCCCAGTTTGGGCGGGAGGGGAGCGGGGTGGGGGGGAATTATCCAATTAGCGGGGTTTCCCCTCAAAAATTTGGGGGCGCCCCCCCCCTTTTTTTAACCCTTTTGTTCCCTCCCAGGTCTACAAGCGCAAGACGGAGGCGGCCAAGAAGGAATATCTGAAGGCGTTGGCGGCCTATCGCGCCATCTTGGTAATCCCCCCGCCATTTTTTTTTTTTTAATTCGGGGGTCCCCAAAATGGGGGTGACGCCCTTAAACCCCCCTCCCAAGATTTATTTTTTTTAATTTTTAACGTTTTTTTTAATTTTTAACGTTTTTTTTAATTTTTAACGTTTTTTTTTAATTTTTAACGTTTTTTTTTAAATTTTAACGGTTTCTAGACTTCGACGGAGCCGCCCGAACCCGAACCCAGCCCCACGCCGCCGCCCCCCCCCACCGCCACGCCCCCCCCCCCCTCCTCCTTCCTCCTCCTCCCCCGCCCCCCCCGCTCCTTCCTCATCCTCCCCGGATCCCCCCAACCCCCCCTCGGCCCCCCCAAACCCCCCCCCCGCCACCGTGGCCCCCCCCAACATCACCAAAATCATCATCCCCAAACAGATGCTGCCGCCATCTTTGGCCGTTTCTTCCCAAGGGGGCGTGGTCACCGTGATTCCCGCCACCGTGGTGACGTCACGGGGCGGGGCAACGTCTGGGGGGGCGGGTGGAAGCGGGGGGGTCACCCCAATTCATTTAACGCCCCCCCCCCAAATCGTCACCCGCTCGGTTCTCCAAGCCGCCGCCGCTCAACTCCCCCGGTTGCAGCCCCCCCCCCTCCAACAAATGCCCCCCCCGCAGCCCCCCCCTCAGCCAATCACCGCCGTCCTTACTGCGCCCCCCCCCTTACAAGCCATGCAGCAGCCCCTCCCTCAACAGAAGCCCCGCCCACCCCCCCAAACCCCGCCCCAAACTCCGCCCCCCCTCCAAATCAAAATTCTACCCCCCCCCGCCCTTCAGATCCAACCCCTTCATCTGCCCCCGGAGGAAATGGGGGGGTCGCCCCAAAATGGGGGGGGTGCGGGGGGGCCCCCCCAAGTCCCCAACTCGGTGACGAGCGCTGGGGGGCCCCCCCCAGCCCCCCAAATCCCCCCCGAGACCGTGGAGATGATCGCCGGGGACGTGGTGCCTGAGGTGAGCCGGCGGGGGGGCGGGGGGCACAAAATGGCGGGGGGGGGGCCACAAAATGGCGGGGGGGGGGCACAAAATGGCGGGGGGGGCTAAAAAATGGGGTGAAAAGGGTCCAAATTGGGGGGGGGGGGGCTCCCAAAATTGGGGTTGGGGGGCATAAAATGGTGGGGGGGGGTGTGTCACAAAATGGGGGGGGGGGAGGTTCTGGGGGGGCCCTGAACCCCCAAATCCTCCTCTGGGACCCCCTTGAACCCCAAAACCCTCCTCTTGGACCCCCTTGAACCCCCAAATCCTCCTCTTGGACCCCCTTGAACCCCCAAATCCACGTCTTGGACCCCCTTGAACCCCCAAATCCTCCTCTGGGACCCCCTTGAACCCCCAAATCCACGTCTTGGACCCCTTGAACCCCCAAATCTGCCTCTGGGAGCCCCTTGAACCCCCAAATCCTCCTCTGGGACCCCCTTGAACCCCCAAATCCACGTCTTGGACCCCCTTGAACCCCCAAATCCTCCTCTTGGACCCCCTTGAACCCCCAAATCCACGTCTTGGACCCCCTTGAACCCCCAAATCTGCCTCTGGGACCCCCTTGAACCCCCAAATCCGCCTCTGGGAGCCCCTTGAACCCCCAAATCCTCCTCTTGGACCCCTTGAACCCCCAAATCTGCCTCTGGGACCCCCTTGAACCCCCAAATCCACCTCTGGGAGCCCCTTGAACCCCCAAATCCTCCTCTGGGAGCCCCTTGAACCCCCAAATCCACGTCTTGGACCCCCTTGAACCCCCAAATCCTCCTCTTGGACCCCTTGAACCCCCAAATCTGCCTCTGGGAGCCCCTTGAACCCCCAAATCCACCTCTGGGACCCCCCCCCGAACCCCAAAATTACCTTTTTTTTGGGTTTTTCCCAGGTGGAATCCCCCACGCAGATGGCGGTGGAGCTGGTGGCCGAATCGCCGGTAGCCGAGGACTCGCCCCGCTGCGTCCGGGCCGGCTGCGACAACCCCCCGGTAGCCAGCGGCGACTGGGACGAGGAATATTGCAGCAGCGAGTGCGTCGTCAAACACTGCCGGTCAGTTATTTTGGGGGTACACCCCTTTATTTTGGGGGCCTTAAAATGCCAAAAAACGCTAAAAAAACCCAAAACGTTTCAAATTTTGCTGTTTTTTCCCCGTTTTTTACGCCCCACAGGGACGTTTTCCTCGCCTGGCTCGCCGCTCGCAACGCCGGCAACAGCGTCGTCTTCGTCAAATAACACCCCCCCCTGGTTTTTTGGGGTCCCCCCTGCCTGTACCCCTTAAGGGACCCCCCCCCCCTCGTTTTCCTGCTGTTGTCGTCGTGAAACGGGCAGCACCGATTTGGGGGGGTTTAATGGGATTTTGTGGCATTTCTTTCCCGGTGATGTGTCTGGTTTATTTTGAAGATTCGCCAAAATCCCCCGTTGTGCCCCAAAAATCCCCCTTTGTGCCCCAAAAATCATCCTTTGTGTCCCCAAAATCCTCTTTTGTGCCCCAAAAATCCTCTTTTATGCCCCAAAAATCGTCCTTTGTGCCCCAAAAATCGTCCTTTGTGCCCCAAAAATCATCCCTTGTTCCCCCAAAAATCCCTTTTGTGTCCCAAAAATGCCCATTTGTGCCCCAAAAATCCTCCTTTGTGTCCCTAAAATGCCCATTTGTGCCCCAAAAATCGTCCTTTGTACCCCAAATATCGTCCCTTGTTCCCCCAAAAATCCCACTTTGTGCCCCAAAAATCCCACTTTGTGTCCCCAAAAATCCCTTTTGTGTCCCAAAAATGCCCATTTGTGCCCCAAAAATCCTCCTTTGTGTCCCAAAAATGCCCATTTGTGCCCCAAAAATCCTCCTGTGTCCCTAAAATGCCCATTTGTGCCCCAAAAATCCTCCTTTGTGTCCCAAAAATGCCCATTTGTGCCACAAAAATCCTCTTTTATGCTTCAAAAATGCCCCGTTGTGCCCCAAAAATCGTCCTTTGTGCCCTAAAATTCCTTGTGTCCCCAAAATGCCCATTTGTGCCCCAAAAATCATCCTTTGTGCTCCAAATATCGTCCCTTGTTCCCCCAAAAATCCCCCATTGTGCCCCAAAAATCATCCTTTGTGTCCCCAAAATGCCCATTTGTGCCCCAAAAATCCTCCTTTGTGTCCCAAAAATGCCCATTTGTGCCACAAAAATCCTCTTTTATGCTTCAAAAATGCCTCGTGCCGCAAAAATCGTCCGTTGTGCCCCAAAAATCCTCCTTTGTGTCCCCAAAATGCCCATTTGTGCCCCAAACATCCTCTTTTATACCCCAAACATCCTCTTTTATACCCCAAAAATGCCCATTTGTGCCCCAAAAATCCCGTTGTGCCCCAAAAATCATCCCTTGGGCCGCAAAAATTGTGTCCCCAAAATCCTCTTGTGCCCCAAAAATCCCCCGTTGTGCCCCCAAAATTGTCTTTTGTGCCCCAAAAATCCCCCATTTCACCCCAAAAAAAGCCCCTTTTACCCCCCACCCCCCCTCCCAGCCGCTATTTTGATGCTGAGGGTGAGTGGGGGGGGGTCTCCCATTTTTCCCCCATTTCCCACCAAAAAAATAAATTTCCAGGTGCCCTTCCCTCAGCATCTTTCTAAAATCCCCCGTTACACCCCAAAATCCCTCATTGTGCCCCCAAAATCCCCCATTTCAACCCCA
This sequence comes from Strix uralensis, assembly GCF_047716275.1. Classification (NCBI taxonomy): domain Eukaryota; kingdom Metazoa; phylum Chordata; class Aves; order Strigiformes; family Strigidae; genus Strix; species Strix uralensis. The sequence goes on from NW_027437156.1 coordinate 13,946, forward strand.
AAAACCCCCCTTTTACCCCCACCCCCCCTCCCAGCCGCCATTTTGATGCTGAGGGTGAGTGGGGGGGGGTCTCACGTTTTTCTCCCATTTCCCACCAAAAAAATAAATTTTGGGGTGCCCTTCCCTCAGCATCTTTTAAAAATCCCTTGTTACACCCCAAAATCCCTCATTGTGCCCCAAAAATCCCCCATTTCACCCCCAAAACCCCCCTTTTACCCCCCACGCCCCCTCCCAGCCGCCATTTTGATACTGAGGGGGGTGTCTCAGATTTTTCCCCCATTCGCACCAAAAAAATAAATTTTGGGGTGCCCTTCCCTCAGCGTCTTTTTTAAATCTTTTGTGACACCCCAAAATCCCTCATTGTGCCCCAAAAATCCCCCATTTCACCCCAAAAAAAGCCCCTTTTACCCCCCACCCCCCCCCCAGCCGCCATTTTGATGCTGAGGGTGAGCAGGGGGGGGTCTCACGTTTTTCTCCCATTTCCCACCAAAAAAATAAATTTTGGGGTGCCCTTCCCTCAGCATCTTTTAAAAATCCCTTGTTACACCCCAAAATCCCTCATTGTGCCCCCAAAATCCCCCATTTCACCCCCAAAACCCCCCTTTTACCCCCCACACCCCCTCCCAGCCGCCATTTTGATGCTGAGGGTGAGTGGGGGGGGGGTCTCACGTTTTTCTCCCATTTCCCACCAAAAAAAATAAATTTTGGGGTGCCCTTCCCTCAGCATCTTTTAAAAATCCCTTGTTACACCCCAAAATCCCTCATTGTGCCCCAAAAATCCCCCATTTCACCCCCAAAACCCCCCTTTTACCCCCCACGCCCCCTCCCAGCCGCCATTTTGATACTGAGGGGGGTGTCTCAGATTTTTCCCCCCAATTCGCACCAAAAAAATAAATTTTGGGGTGCCCTTCCCTCAGCGTCTTTTTTAAATCTTTTGTTACACCCCAAAATCCCTCATTGTGCCCCAAAAATCCCCCATTTCACCCCAAAAAAAGCCCCTTTTACCCCCCACCCCCCCCTCCCAGCCGCCATTTTGATGCTGAGGGTGAGTGGGGGGGGGTCTCACATTTTTCTGCCATTTCCCACCAAAAAAATAAATTCTGAGGTGCCCTTCCCTCAGCATCTTTTAAAAATCCCTTGTTACACCCCAAAATCCCTCATTGTGCCCCAAAAATCCCCCATTTCACCCCCAAAACCCCCCTTTTACCCCCCACGCCCCCTCCCAGCCGCCATTTTGATACTGAGGGGGGTGTCTCAGATTTTTCCCCCAATTCGCACCAAAAAATAAGTTTTGGGGTGCCCTTCCCTCAGCGTCTTTTTTAAATCTTTTGTGACACCCCAAAATCCCTCATTGTGCCCCAAAAATCCCCCATTTCACCCCAAAAACCCCCCTTTTACCCCCCACACCCCCCTCCCAGCCGCCATTTTGATGCTGAGGGTGAGCGGGGGGGGGGGGTGTCTCCCATTTTTCCCCCATTTCCCACCAAAAAAATATTTCGTGGTGCCCCCCAACCGCTCAAACCAAACCTTGGGTGTCCCCTTTTTATTTTATTACCCCCAAACCCTAAAATTTCCCCGTTTTACCCCAAAAAACAGCCCCCCCCGCGCTACATATTTTTGGGTTTGGAGATGATGCCGTCGGGATAATGTTGCTTGAACTGAGCCACCACGTCGGGGTCCAGGAGGTGGATCCCGTCCAGTTGGTTGCCCAAAGTGATCCTGGAGGACCCCAAAATCGCTTAAAATCACCCCAAAAATTTAAAGGGGGGGTTTAAAATATTGGGGGGGGCCCCTTTACCAGTTGGGTTGGACGTTGTGGGGGCGCCCGAAGAGCTCGATTTTGCGGGTGCCGGGGGAGAGACGCTCGATCATCCCGTAAATCTCGTCGGGTTTGTGGCTGGTGGAACGGACCTGGGGGGGGTGGGAGGTTTTGGGGTCCCCCCTGAGGTTTTGGGGTGTCTTTAAACCGCCAAAAAAAGGGGAAAATGCGTTTTTTTTTTACCTCGGCGACGATGACGTCGCAGTCCAAGCCGCGGTTGAAGCCTTGAGGGTTTCCCTTCACCCCCACCTGGGGGAAGGGGGGGGGGGGGGGTGTGGAACCCCAAAATTGGATCCTTCAGGCCCAAAATGTCGCCCAGGAGCCCCCCCTGCACCCCAAAACCCACCCTTACACCCCAAAATCGCACTCAGGACACGCCTGCACCCCAAAATCCACTCCTTCACCCCAAAATCCCACCCAGGAGCCCTCTGTACCCCAAAATTGCACCTGGGACCCCCCTGCACCCCAAAAATCTACCCCTGCACCCCAAAATCACACCCAAAACCCACCCCTGCACCCCAAAATCCCCCCCCGGACCCCAAAATCATACCCAAAACGCACCCTTACACCCCAAATTTGTACCCAGGATCCCCCTGCACCCCCAAATTCCACCCAAACGCCCCCATGCACCCCAAAATTGCACCCAGGACCCCACTGCACCCCAAAACCCCCCTGCACCCCCAAAATCCCACCCAGGACCCCCCCCCTGCACCCCAAAACCCACTCTTTCACCCCAAAATCCCACCCAGGACCCCAAAATCATACCCAAACCCCACGCTTACACCCCAAAATCGCACTCAGGACCCCCCTGCACCCCTAAACCCACCCCTGCACCCCAAAATCGCACCCAGGACCCCCCCCTGCACCCCTAAACCCACCCCTGCACCCCAAAATCCCACCCAAACCCCCCCCCGCACCCCAAAATCGCACCCAGGACCCCCCCTGCACCCCAAATCCCCCCCCCTGCACCTCAACACCCACCACTACACCCCAAAATCCCACCCGGGACCCCCCCTGCACCCCAAAATCCCACCCGGGACCCCCCCGTGCCCCCCCAAACCCCCCCCCCCCTGCACCCCAAAATCTCCCCATTCCCACCCCAGCCCTGAACTTTCTGGGGGCAATAAAGAGTCG
>NW_027437157.1:0-16732 GCF_047716275.1 Strix uralensis
TGATTGGCCACAGGCAGGATCCCCTCCTTCTGATTGGCCCACCAGCAGATGCTACAGGGTGTCCCCGCTGCTGATTGGCTTGTGGGAGGGACCCTGGGGCATCGCCCTGTGGGTTTAAACGTGTCCCTTGTCCCTGATTGGTTGGTTGGAGGGACTCCTCATGCTGATTGGCCCACAGGCAGGATCCTCTGCTTCTGATTGGCCAGCGGGCAGAGGTCCTGGGACATCCCCCGCTGCTGATTGGCTTGTGGGAGGGGCCCTGGGGAATCCCCAGTGCTGATTGATCCACTGGCTTGGTCTCCCTCCTTCTGATTGGCCCAGCAGCCGGGCTCCTGAGGAATCTCCCTCGCTGATTGGCTGCCTGGCAGGTTCCCTCCCCTCTGATTGGCTCCCTGCTGGGGCTCCTGGGGAATCCCCGCTGCTGATTGGCCCACCGGCAGGGGTCACAGGGGTCATGGGGGGGGGGGGGCAGGGGCATCCCCAGGACATCCCCATCCTGATTGGCTGCTGGGCCAGGGCTTCTGTGTGCTGATTGGCTGGTGGGCGGGGCTATTCCCTAGGGGAACCTGCTGCTGATTGGCCAGGGGGGGGATTCCCCAGGGTGTCACCATCCTGATTGGCTGAGGGGCCAGGGCTTCTCTGTCCTGATTGGCTGGCGCAGCAGCACACCCCTGTTTTGATTGGCTGGAGGCCAGCGCTTCTCCATCCTGATTGGCTGGTGGGCGGGGCTAATCCTACTGCTGATTGGCCGGGGGGGGGGGGGAGAGGGCGGGGGGGGGGTGTGTGTGTCATTCCCCAGGCTATCCCCATCCTGATTGGCTGGCGCAGCAGCACGCCCCTGCTTTGATTGGCCGGCGGGCTAGGAGCTCTCCATCCTGATTGGCTGGTGGGCGGGGCTATTCCCCACACCATCCCCCTGCCCATTGGCCCGCAGGAGATGATTGGCAGCGCTTGGCGCAGAGGGGAGGGGGGGGGGGGTGTCTGTGCCATCCTCCCATTGTAAGGGGGGGGGGGGGGGGGTGGTGTAGGGTGGGTTTGCTGTTCTCTGATTGGTGGCTGCGGGGGCCGGGGGGCGGGGCCGGCGGCCTCTGATTGGCCGCCCGCTTGTCCCCGCCCAGCTGGAGAGCAAGCGGGACGCCTTCTCCCCGTCCTGCTCCAGTTCTGCACCGACCCCAAGAACCCCATCACCGTCATCCGCGGGCTGGCCGGCTCCCTGCGCCTCAGTGAGTGCGGGGGGGGCACCCCAAAGCCTGGGGGGGGGCCCCGAGATCCCGGGGGGGGACCCCAAAATCCCGGGGGGGGGCTCAAAATCCCGGGGGGGGGGCCCAGAATCCCGGGGGGGGGCCCAAAGCCTGAGGGGGGGACCCCGAAATCCCAGGGGGGGCTCAAAAGCCCGAGGGGGGGGCCCAAAGCCTGGGGGGGGACCCCAAAATCCCGGGGGGGGGCCCTGAAATCCCGGGGGGGGGCTCAAAAGCCCGGGGGGGGGCTCAAAAGCCCGGGGGGGGGGGCCCAGAATCCGGGGGGGGGGGGCCCAAAGCCTGAGGGGGGGACCCCGAAATCCCAGGGGGGGGCTCAAAAGCCCGAGGGGGGGGCCCAAAGCCTGGGGGGGGACCCCGAAATCCCGGGGGGGGGCCCTGAAATCCCGGGGGGGGCTCAAAAGCCCGGGGGGGGGGGCCCAGAATCCCGGGGGGGGGCCCAAAGCCTGGGGGGGGGAACCCGGGATCCCGGGGGGGGGGCCCTGAAATCCCGGGGGGGGGCCCAAAGCCCGGGGGGGGGTCCCCAGAATCTTGGGGGGGGGGCCAGAATCCCGGGAGGGGGCTCAAAAGACCGGGGGGGGGGGCAGAATCCCGGGGGGGGGCCCAAAGCCCGGGGGGGGCTCAAAATCCTGGGGGAGGGGCCCAGAATCCCGGGGGGGGGGGCTCAAAAGACCGAGGGGGGGCCCAAAGCCTGGGGGGGACCCCGAAATCCCAGGGGGGGGCTCAAAAGCCCGGGGGGGGGCTCAAAATCTGGGGGGGTGGCCCAGAATCCCGGGGGGGGGCCCAAAGCCCGGGGGGGGCTCAAAATCCCGGGGGGGGACCCTGAAATCCCGGGGGGGGGCCCAGAATCTTGGGGGGGGGGCTCAAAAGACCGGGGGGGGGGGGGGGGCAAAAATCCCTGGGGGGACACCCCAAAATCCCATCCCTGTCTGCATTGGTGCCCCTTTAGCCCCATCCCTGTCCCACAGACCCCCCCTGACCCCATGGAGACCCCCCCCCACTTCTGGGGACCCCCCTCCACTTCTGGGGACCCCCCCATTTTTGGGGACCCCCCTTCCCCATGGCCCCCCCCCCCTTTTCCCAGACCTGGGGCTTTCCAGCACCAAAGTCACCTCTGGACCCCCCTTACCCCCATTCCTGTCCCCACAGACCCCCCCTGACCCCCTGGGGACCCCCCCCCCACTTCTGGGGACCCCCCCCTATTTCTGGGTCCCCCCCCACCCCCATAGGGACCCCCCTTCCCCATGGCCCCCCCCCCCTTTTCCCAGACCTGGGTCTTTCCAGCACCAAAGTCACCTCTGGTCCCCCCTTACCCCCATTCCTGTCCCCACAGACCCCCCCTGACCCCATGGGGACCCCCCCAAACCTTCTGGGGACCCCCTCCCACTTCTGGGGACCCCCCCCCACTTCTGGGGACCCCCCCTATTTCTGGGGACCCCCCCTTCCCCATGGCCCCCCCCTTTTCCCAGACCTGGGTCTTTCCAGCACCAAAGTCACCTCTGGACCCCCCTTACCCCCATCCCTGTCCCCACAGACCCCCCCTGACCCCATGGGCCCCCCCCCCCCACTTCTGGGGACCCCCCCCACTTCTGGGGACCCCCCCCTATTTCTGGGTCCCCCCCCACCCCCATAGGGACCCCCCTTCCCCATGGCCCCCCCCTTTTCCCAGACCTGGGTCTTTCCAGCACCAAAGTCACCTCTGGTCCCCCCTTACCCCCATTCCTGTCCCCACAGACCCCCCCTGACCCCATGGGGACCCCCCCAAACCTTCTGGGGACCCCCTCCCACTTCTGGGGACCCCCCCCCACTTCTGGGGACCCCCCCCTATTTCTGGGTCCCCCCCCACCCCCATAGGGACCCCCCCTTCCCCATGGGCCCCCCCTTTCTCCAGACCTGGGTCTTTCCAGCACCAAAGTCACCTCTGGACCCCCCTTACCCCCATCCCTGTCCCACAGCCCCCCCTGACCCCCTGGGGACCCCCCAAACCTTCTGGGGACCCCCCCCAACCTCACAGGCCCCCCCATTTTTCCCTCTCGCGGGCAGACCTGGGGCTGTTCAGCACCAAGACGCTGGTGGAGGCGAGCGGGGAGCACGCGGTGGAGGTTCGCACCCAGGTCCAACAGCCCTCGGACCAGAACTGGGACCTGTCGGGCACCCGCCAGGTGTGGCCCTGCGAGAGCAGCCGCTCCCACACCACCATCGCCAAGTACGCCCAGTACCAGGCCTCCTCCTTCCAGGAGTCCCTGCAGGTCAGTGGGGGGGGGTACGGGGGGTAGGGGACATGGGGGGGACATGGGGGGGACATGGGGGACATGGGGGGACATGGGGGGACATGGGGGACACGTGGGGACATGAGGAGAGGGGATATGGGGGGGACAGGGGGGACAGAAGCATCACCCAGGACACCCAGTGCTGGGTCTGCTCCTTCCAGGAGTCCCTGCAGGTCAGTGGGGGGGGGCACGGGGGGGCTATGGGGGACAGGGGACATGGGGGGACATGGGGGGGACACATGGGGGACACGTGGGGACATGAGGAGAGGGGATATGGGGGGGACAGGGGCACAGAAGCATCACCCAGGACACCCAGTGCTGGGTCTGCTCCTTGTAGGAGGCTCTGAAAGTAATTTGGGGGGGGCATGGGGGGGCTATGGGGACAGGGACATGGGGGGGACATGGGGGACACATGGGGGACACGTGGGGACACGAGGAGAGGGGATATGGGGGGGAGACAGGGGGGACAGAAGCATCACCCAGGACACCCAGTACCAGGCCTCCTACTTGTAGGAGTCCCTGCAGGACAGTGGGGGGGGGTATGGGGGGAAGGGGACATGGGGGGGACATGGGGGACACGTGGGGACATGAGGAGAGGGGATATGGGGGGGACAGGGGGCACAGAAGCATCACCCAGGACACCCAGTGCTGGGTCTGCTCCTTGTAGGAGGCCCTGCAGGTCAGTGGGGGGGGGTACGGGGGGGCTATGGGGGACAGGGGACACGGGGGGACACGTGGGGGACATGTGGGGACACGAGGAGAGGTGAGGGGGGGGACAGAGGGGACAGAACCGTGGCCAAGGACACCCAGTGCTGGGTCTGCTCCTTCCAGGAGCCCCTGCAGGTCAGTGGGGGGGGGGTACGGGGGGCAGGGGACATGGGGGGACATGGGGGGGACATGGGGGGACATGTGGGGACATGAGGAGAGGGGATATGGGGGGGACAGGGGGCACAGAAGCATCACCCAGGACACCCAGTGCTGGGTCTGCTCCTTGTAGGAGGCCCTGCAGGTCAGTGGGGGGGGGTACGGGGGGGCTATGGGGGACAGGGGACACGGGGGGACACGTGGGGGACATGTGGGGACACGAGGAGAGGTGAGGGGGGGGACAGAGGGGACAGGACCGTGGCCAAGGACACCCAGTGCTGGGTCTGCTCCTTCCAGGAGCCCCTGCAGGTCAGTGGGGGGGGGTACGGGGGGCAGGGGACATGGGGGGACATGGGGGGGACATGGGGGGACATGGGGGGGACACGCGGGGGACATGGGGACACAGGGAGAGGGGACAAGGGGGACAGAAGCATCACTCAGGACACCCAGTGCCGGGTCTGCTCCTTCCTGGGGGCCCTGAAGGTCGGGGGGGGGGGACAGGGGACAGGGGGGGGACATAGAGGGGACACGGGGGGGACACGGGGAGCCAGAGAGGACACGGAACTGGTGGCACTTGGGGACAGCACACGGGGGTGGCCGAAGGGACACGGGGACACTGCGGGGAAGGGGCGGGATGGGAATGGCCCCAAATGGCCCCGAGTGTCCCCAGGTGTCCCCTGGGGTGTCCCTGAGTGTCCCTGAATGTCCCCTGGGGTCCTTGGCGTGTCCCCAAGTGTCCCCTGGTGTTCTTGGGGTGCCCCCGAGTGTCCCCTGGGGTGTCCCCAAGTGTCCCCTAGGGTATCCCCAAGTGTCTTCTACTGTCCCCTCATGTCCCCTGGGGTCCTTGGCGTGTCCCCAACTGTTCCTGAGTGTCCCCTGGGGTGTCCCTGAGTGTCCTCTAGTGTCCCCTCATGTCCCCTGGGGTCCTTGGGGTGCCCCCAAGTGTCCCCTGGGGTGTCCCCAAGTGTCCTCTAGTGTCCCCTCATGTCCCCTGGGGTCCCTGGTGTGTCCCCAACTGTCCCTGAGTGTCCCCTGGGGTGTCCCTGAGTGTCCCCTGAGGTGTCCCCAAGTGTCCTCTACTGCCCCCTCATGTCCCCTGGGGTCCTTGGGGTGTCCCCAAGTGTCCCTTGGGGTGTCCCTGAGTGTCCCCTCATGTCCCCTGGGGTCCTTGGGGTGCCCCCAAGTGTCCCCTGGGGTGTCCCCAAGTGTCCTCTAGTGTCCCCTCATGTCCCCTGGGGTCCTTGGGGTGCCCCCAAGTGTCCCCTGGGGTGTCCCTGAGTGTCCCCTCATGTCCCCTGGGGTCCTTGGGCTGTCCCCAAGTGTCCCCTGGGGTGTCCCCAAGTGTCCTCTACTGCCCCCTCATGTCCCCGGGGGTCCTTGGCGTGTCCCCAACTGTCCCCGAGTGTCCCCTGGGGTGTCCCCGAGTGTCCCCTGGGTTCCGGGGGGGTTCTGAGGTGACGTCCCCGCAGGAGGACAAGGACAGTGAGGATGAGGAGGCCGAAGAGCCCGACAGCACCACGGAGACGCCCCCCGGGTAGGGCCCCCCCCCCCCCGCCCCCCGCGTCCCCCGCGTCCCCTCTTGGGGACAACCCGTGGAGGGGGGGACATGTCACCCCCCCCCATCCCCCAACCTGGGTCCTGGTGTCCCCAAGGGGGTTTCTGGTGTCACTGGGGGGGGGGGTCGTGGGGTCCCTGGGGGGTCCCTGTGTCCTTCGGGGGGGTTAAGGGGTCCCCAGGGTGTCCCCAGGGGGGGGTCCCTGGGTCCTTGGGGGGGTCCTGATGTCCCCAAGGGGTCCCTGGGGGGTCCCTGTGTCACTAAGGGGGGGGTCCCCTGTGTCCTTGGGGGGGTCATGAGGTCCCCAGAGGGTCCCTGTGTCACTGGGGGGGGGGTCATGGGGTCCCCAGGGTGGGGGGGGGGGTGTCCCCACAGCCCTGGGGTATCCCCCATCCCCACGCACTGGAGGGGGGACATGTGACCCCCCTCCCCCCCACACACTTCTTGGGGACCCCAGTTGGGGACCCCCCGTGTCCCCTGTGTCCCCTGGGACCCCCCCCGTGTCCCCCCCTGTGACCCCCCCCGTGTCCCCCCCCGCCCCCCCCCCAGCAACCCCGACCAGAAATCCCACCAGATCATCAAGTTCGGGACCAACATCGACCTCTCGGACGCCAAGAGGTGAGGGGGTGGGGGGCACCCATGGGTGCTGGGGGCGGGGGGGGTCAGGGGGCACCCATGGGGGATGAGGGGGTTGTCAGGGGACACCCATGGGGGATGGGGGGCGTGTCAGGGAGCACCCACAGGTGATGGGAGCCACCCATGGGTGCTGTGGAGGGTCAGGGTGCACCCACAGGGGGTGGGGGGCACCCATGGGTGCTATGGAGGGGGGTCAGGGCGCACGCATGGGCGATGGGGGGCAGCCATGGGTGCTGTGGAGGAGGGTCAGGGGGCACCCATGGGGGCTGGTGAGGGATCAGGGGGCACCCACAGGTGATGGGAGCCACCCATGGGTGCTATGGAGGGGGTCAGGGGGCACCCATGGGGGCTGGTGAGGGAGCAGGGGGCACCCACAGGTGATGGGAGCCACCCATGGGTGCTATGGAGGCATTCAGGGTGCACCCATGGGGGATGGGGGGCACCCATGGGTGCTGTGGAGGGGGGTCAGGGGACACCCATGGGCGATGGGGGGCAGCTATGGGTGCTGTGGAGGGTCAGGGTGCACCCACAGGGGGTGGGGGGCACCCATGGGTGCTATGGAGGGGGGTCAGGGCGCACCCATGGGGGCTGGTGAGGGAGCAGGGGGCACCCACAGGTGATGGGAGCCACCCATGGGTGCTATGGAGGCATTCAGGGTGCACCCATGGGGGATGGGGGGCACCCATGGGTGCTATGGAGGAGGGTCAGGGGGCACCCATGGGGGCTGGTGAGGGATCAGGGAGCACGCACAGGTGATGGGAGCCACCCATGGGTGCTATGGAGAGGGGTCAGGGCGCACCCATGGGCGATGGGGGGCACCCATGGGTGCTATAGAGGGGTTCAGGGGCACCTGTGGGGCATGGGGGGCACCCATGGGTGCTGTGGAGGGTCAGGGCGCACCCCCGGGGGGGGGGGGGGCACCCATGGGTGCTATGGAGGGGGATCAGGTCGCACCCCCGGGGGATGTGGGGCACCCCTGGGTACTCTGCGGTGGCTCAGGAAGCACCTACAGTGCCTGGACAACACCCACAGGGGATGGGGAAGGGTCAATCGCCACCCACGGGCGGGTGGGGGACACCCATGGGTGTTAGGGGACCCCCCCCCTGACACCCCCCACCCACCCCCCGCAGGTGGAAGCCGCAGCTGCAGGAGCTGCTGAAGCTGCCGGCGTTCATGCGGGTGTCGTCCACCGGGAACATGCTGAGCCACGTGGGTCACACCATCCTGGGCATGAACACCGTGCAGCTCTACATGAAGGTGCCCGGCAGCCGCACACCCGGTGAGGGGGGACGCGGGGACACCCGGGGAGGGGACACCCGGGAGGGGTGGGGGGGACACCCCGGGGTGGGGGACACCGGGGACACGCACGTGGGAAGGGGAGACGCCGCACTGAGCACCCAGGTCATGGTGTCACCACCCTTTGGGGGGGTGTGGGGGTGGTACAGTCGGTGGGAGGGGATGGGGGGACGCTGGGGGGTGACAGCGGGGCTGGGGACACTGGTGGGGTGACAGTGGGGGGACACTGGGGGGGACAATGTGGGGGGACACCGAGGGGGACACTGGGGACACGTGTGTGGTGGCGGGAGACAGCGTCGAGTGTCTGCGTTGGGGTGTCACCACCCTTTGGGGGGGTGTGGGGGTGGTACAGTCGGCGGGAGGGGATGGGGGGACGCTGGGGGGTGACAGTGGGGGGACACTGGGGGGGACAATGTGGGGGGACACTGAGGGGGACGTCAGGGACACACACGTGGGAAGGGGAGACGCCGCACTGAGCACCCAGGTCATGGTGTCACCACCCTTTGGGGGGGTGTGGGGGTGGTACAGTCGGCGGGAGGGGATGGGGGGACGCTGGGGGGTGACAGTGGCGGGGACAATGTGGGGGGACACCAAGGGGGACACTGGGGACACGTGTGTGGTGGCGGGAGACGGCGTCGAGTGTCTGCGTTGGGGTGTCACCACCCTTTGGGGGTGTGTGGGGGTGGTACAGTCGGCGGGAGGGGACAGGATGATGGTGATGAGGGTGACGGTGACAGGAGTGATGGTGACAGGGGGTGATCGTGACGTGGATGGCAGTGTGGGGGGTGATGGTGACACAGGTGACAGTGACGGGGGGTGACGGTGACGGGGTGACGGTGACAGGGTGACAGTGACGGGGGTGATGGTGACGGGGGTGACGGTGATGGGGTGACAGTGACGGGGTGACAGTGATGGGGGGTGACGGTGATGGGGGTGATGGTGACCTGGTGATAGTGACATGGGGTGACAGTGACAGGTGATGGTGACGGGGTGACGGTGACAGGGTGTGATGGTGATGGGGGTGACAGTGACGGGGGGTAACAGTGACGGGGGGTGACGGTGACAGGGGGTGACGGTGACGCAGGTGACGGTGATGGGGGTGGTAGTGACGGGGGTGACAGTGACGGGTGACAGTGATGGGGTGACGGTGACAGGGGTGACGGTGACGGGGTGACAGCGACACCGTCCCTGCAGGTCACCAGGAGAACAACAACTTCTGCTCCGTCAACATCAACATCGGCCCCGGGGACTGCGAGTGGTTCGCGGTGCACGAGCACTACTGGGAAACCATCTCGGCCTTCTGCGACAAGTGAGGGCGGGGCCGGGGGGGGGAGGGGCCTGGGGGGAGGGGCCTGGGGTGGGGGAGGGGCCTGGGGGGGAGGGGGAGGGGCTAGAGGTGGGGGAAGGGGAAGGGGAAGGGGGGAGCTGGGAGAGCAGCTCTGGGGTGCTGCAGCAAAAGGGGGCGTGGCCAGGGGAGGGGGCGTGGCCAAGCGTGGTGGGCGTGGCTACATGCAGTGGGCGGGGCCAGCCCCCATAACCCATGCCCACAGCGGTCTTGGGAGGAGAGGGGGCGTGGCCACACATCAAGGGGGTGTGACTACATGCAGTGGGCATGGCCAGTCCCCATAACCAGTACACAGGGGGGCGTGGCCACGCACCGAGGGGGCGTGGTCACGTGTAGGGGGCGTGGCCACCCCATAACCAGTGCGCATGGGGGCGTGGCTATGTGCAGGGGGCGTGGCCAGCCCCCATAACCAGTACATATGGGGGCGTGGCCACACACCGAGGGGGCGTGGCTATGCGCAGGGGGCGTGGTCAGGCCCCATAACCACTACACAGGGGGCGGGGCCGCATGCAGAGGGCGTGGCCAGCCCCCATAACCAGTGCACATGGGGGCGTGGCCACGCACCGAGGGGGCGTGGCCATGTGCAGGGGGCGTGGTCAGCCGCCATAACCAGTGCCCACAGCGGTATTGGGGGGGGGGAAGGCAGTTGGGGGTGGGTGGGTGGTGAGGGGGCGTGGCCACGCGCTGAGGGGGCGTGGCTATGTGCGGGGGGGCGTGGCCACATGCAGGGGGCGTGGCCAGAGCAGGCAAAGAGCACGGTGCAAAGAAAAGGGGAGGGGTAGGGTAGGGGTAGGGTAGGGTAGGGCGGATAAGGGAGGACCGGGGTGGGCGTGTCGGTGGGCGTGGCTTCTCCTGACCCCTCCCCCCCCGCGGCAGGCACGGCGTGGACTACCTGACGGGCTCGTGGTGGCCCATCCTGGAGGATTTGTACCGCTCCAACATCCCCGTGTACCGGTTCGTGCAGCGCCCGGGGGACCTGGTGTGGATCAACGCCGGGACCGTGCACTGGGTGCAGGCGACGGGGTGGTGCAACAACATCGCCTGGAACGTCGGGCCCCTCACCGGTAACGGGGGAACTGGGGGCACTGGGGAGACTGGGGGGAACTGGGGGCACTGGGGGGAACTGGGGGGAACTGGGGGGACATGGGACTGGGGGGATATGGGGGGACAGGGGGGGACTGGGGGGATATGGGGGGCACTGGGGGGAACTGGGGGGGACTGGGGGGAACTGGGGGGAACTGGGGGGACTGGGGGGAACTGGGGGGACATGGGACTGGGGGGAACTGGGGGGACTGGGGGGAACTGGGGGGACATGGGACTGGGGGGATATGGGGGGACAGGGGGGGGTATGAGGGACTGGGGGGACCAGGGGGGTTGGGGGGATATGGGGGGACTGGGAGACACTGGGGGGAACTGGGGGGGACTGGGGGCACTGGGGGGAACTGGGGGGACTGGAGGGACTGGGGGCACTGGGTGGATATGGGGGTCATGGGGGGACTGGAGGCACTGGGGGGAACTGGGGGGACATGGGACTGGGGGGATATGGGGGGACAGGGGGGGGCTGGGGGGATATGGGGGGCACTGGGGGGAACTGGGGGGGACTGGGGGGAACTGGGGGGACTGGGGGGAACTGGGGGGACATGGGACTGGGGGGATATGGGGGTCATGGGGGGACTGGGGGGATATGGGCGGACACGGGGGGAACTGGGGGGACTGGAGGGACTGGGGGCACTGGGGGGATATGGGGGTCATGGGGGGACTGGGGGGGATAGGGGGGTACTGGGCAGACTGGGGGTACATGGGAAGACTGGGGGGACTGGGGGGATATGGGAGGAACTGGGGGACATGGGGGGACTGGGGGCACGGGGGGGATATGGGGGGACTGGGGGGATATGGGGGGACTGGGCGGACTGGGGGTACATGGGGAGACTGGGGGGACACGGGAGGAACTGGGGGGACTGGAGGGACTGGGGGCATACGGGATTGGGGGGATATGGGGGGACATGGGGTGGTGGGAGTGTGTCGGGGACACGAGGGGACAGTGGGGGACATGGGGGGACAGCAGGGACGTGGGGATGTGGTGGGGACACGGCGGGGACATGGAGGGGACAGTAGGGACATGGAGGGGACATGAGGGGCCAGGAGGGACACGGCGGGGACATGGTGGGGGGCGGCAGTGAGTGACACAGCCCGGCCAGGGTGCGGGGGGGACATCGGGGAGGGGACACACAGCACGGTCACATGACCCAGACACAGCGGGGGGGGGGGGGGAGGTGTCACACAGAGGGTCCCCACGCTGGGACACGGCGATGGCGGAGCGGGGGGGGGACAGGGGACACGTGGAGACACACGCTGAGCCCTGGGGACACGTGGCGGGGTTGGGGGGACACCCGTGGTGGCCCTGATGTCCCCATTGTCCCCCCCGCCATGTGTGTGTCCCCCCCCCCAGCCTACCAGTACCAGCTGGCGCTGGAGCGCTACGAGTGGAACGAGGTGAAGAACGTCAAGTCCATCGTCCCCATGATCCACGTGTCCTGGAACGTGGCCAGGACCGTCAAGATCAGCGACCCCGACCTCTACAGGATGATCAAGTGAGCGGGGGGACACGGAGGGGACACGGAGGGGACACGAAGGGGACACAGCGGGGATGGGGACACGGAGGGGACATGGGGGACATGGAGGGAATGGGGACATGGTGGGGATGGGGACATGGAGGGGACACAGGGGGGACACGGAGGAGACACGGAGGGGACATGGTGGGGACATGGAGGGGACACGGAGGGGACACAGTGGGGACACGGAGGGGACATAGAGGGGACACGGAGGGGACACAGAGGGGACACGGAGGGGACATGGAGGGGACACGGGGGGACACAGCGGGGACATGGAGGGGATGGGGACACAGGGGGGACACGGAGGGGACACGGAGGGGACACAGCGGGGACATGGAGGGGATGGGGACATGGGGGACACGGAGGGGACACGGGGGACACGGAGGGGACACGGAGGGGACACGGGGGGACACAGGAGGACATGGAGGGGTTAGGGACACAGAGGGGACATGGTGGGGACACAGGAGGGACACGGAGGGGACACAGCGGGGACATGGAGGGGATGGGGACACAGAGGGGACACAGGGGGGACACGGAGGGGACACGGAGGGGACATGGAGGGGACATGGAGGGGACACGGAGGGGACATGGTGGGGACACAGAGGGGACACGGAGGGGATGGGGACACAGGGGGGACACGGAGGGGACACAGCGGGGACATGGAGGGGACATGGAGGGGATGGGGACATGGAGGGGACACAGAGGGGACACGGAGGGGATGGGGACACGGAGGGGACATAGAGGGGACACGGAGGGGACATGGAGGGGACATGGAGGGGACATGGGGGGACACAGGAGGATGTGGAGGGGTTAGGGACACAGAGGGGACACGGAGGGGATGGGGACACAGGGGGGACACGGGGACACAGCGGGGACACGGAGGGGATGGGGACACGGAGGGGACACGGAGGGGACATGGAGGGGATGGGGACACGGTAGGGACATGGGGACACAGAAGAGTTGGGGACATGGGATAGAGACACAGCAGGGAGAGGTGGGGACATGGTGGGGACACAGAGGGAATGTGGAAGGGACACAGGACACAGAGGGGTTGGGGACATGGTGGGGACACAGAGGGGACACAGTGGGGACACGGAGGGGGTGGGGACACAGCAGGGACATGGTGGGGACACAGAGGGGACATGAAGGGGACACAGGGGGGACATAATGGGGACACAGGGGGGTTGGGGACATGGAGGGGACAAAGAAGGGACAGAGTGGGGACACGGAGGGGATGGGGACATGATGGGGACAGAGACAACGGGGACATGGCGGGGATGGGGACACGGGTCAGGGTTGGGGCCACGGGCCCGGGGACACCCTGGGGCCACTCTGGGCCTTCTGCCACCTCCAGCTGCCTCCACCTGGGGGGGTTGCGCCCCAACCCCTCCCCCACCCCCCCTATATTGAAGGCCCCCGCCTCCCGGGGTGGGCGGGGCCTGGCAGGGGCGGGGCCTGGCGGGGGCGGGGCCTGACGGGGGCGGGGGGGGGCCCCGGGGGGGCCCCGCCGGCGTTGCAGGTACTGCCTGATGCAGTCCATCAAGCACTGCCAGGTGCAGCGCGAGAGCCTGGTCCGCGCCGGCAAGAAAATCGCCTACCAGGGCCGGGTGAAGGACGAACCGGCCTATTACTGCAACGAGTGTGACGTGAGTGGCAGCCGGGGGGGGGGGCGGGGCCTGGGAGGGGGCGGGGCGGGGGCTTGGGGATGGGCTCGGCAAAGTCTTGGGCGTGGTTTGAATGTTTTCTTGGTCGGCGGCTTGGTTTGGGCTTGGGGATGGTCTTGGCCATGGTCTTGGGTATGGTCTTGGCCATGGTCTTGGGTATGGTCTTGGCCATGGTGTTGGTGATGGTTTTGGCCATAGTCTTGGCCATGGTGTTGGGTATGGTCTTGGCCATGGTCTTGGCATGATCTTGGCTATGGTCTTGGTCATGGTCTTGGTCATGGTCTTGGCCATAAGCTTGGCATGGTCTTGATGTGGTCTTGGCCATGGTCTTGGCATGGTCTTGGTCATGGTCTTGGTATGGTCTTGGTCATGGCCTTGGCCATGGTCTTGGTATGGTCTTGGCATGATCTTGGCTATGGTCTTGGTCATGGTCTTGGTCATGGCCTTGGCCATAAGCTTGGCATGGTCTTGATGTGGTCTTGGTCATGGTCTTGGTATGGTCTTGGTCATGGCCTTGGCTATGGTCTTGGTATGGTCTTGGCATGATCTTGGCTATGGTCTTGGTATGGTCTTGGTCATGGCCTTGGCCATAAGCTTGGCATGGTCTTGGCGTGGTCTTGGTTATGGTCTTGGCATGATCTTGGTCATGATTTTGGTCATGGACTTGGTGTGATCTTGACCATGGTTTTGGTCATGGTCTTGGCCATAGTCTTGGTGTGGTCTTGGCCATGGTCTTAGCAGAGTCTTGGCATGGATCTGGCCATGGCCTTGGCAGGGTCTTGGCCATGGTCTTGGTCATGGTCTTGGCATGGATTTGGGTATGGCCTTGGCAGGGTCTTGGTCATGGTCTTGGCCATGGCCTTGGTCACGCTCTTGGGCATGGTCTTGACGTGGTCTTGGCCATGGTTTTGGCCATGGCCTTGGTGTGGTCTTTGTCATGGTCTTGGCATGGTCTTGGTCATGGTCTTAGGGATGGTCTTGGCATGGATTTGGCCATGGCCTTGGTGTGGACCTGGCAATGGTCTTGACATTTTCTTGGCCATGGCCTTGGTGTGGTCTTGCTCATGGTCTTGCTGCGACCTTGGCCATGACCTTGGCATGGTCTTGGACACGGCCTTGATGTCTTCTTGGTCATTGTATTGGGTGGCTTTGGCCATGGTATTGGTCTGGTCTTAGTCATGGCCTTGGGCATGGCTTTAGTGTAGACCCAGCCATCGTCTTGGCCTAGTCTTGGTCATGACCTTGGCGTGGTCTGGGTGATGGTCTTGGCCATGGTCTTGATGACTTTTTGGCCATTGTCTTGGCGTGGCTTTGGCCATGGGCTTGGCCACGGCCTTGACGTGCTCTTGGCCATGGCCTTGACGTCTTCTTCGCCATCGTCCCATGGCCTTGGCGTGGTCTCGGCCGTGGCCTTGGTGTGGTCTTGGGCCTTGGCCCCTTAAAATGTCTCTGGCCACGCGTGGTGACACGTCACCGGTCCCGTCACCCGCCGTGGGGTGACACAGCCGAGGCCACCGCCACGACCTGGGCACTGGGCAGGACCCTCCCGGCCCACAGACGTCAGGACACCCCTGTGTCCCCATGCCGGTGACACCTTTACCCCTGTGGCGGTGGCACTGTTGTCCCCACGGTGGTAACACTGTTACCCCCATGGTGGTGACACCGTTGTCCCCACGGCAGTGACACTATTGTCCCCATGGTGGTGACACCTTTACCCCCATGATGGTGACACCGTTATCCCCACAGTGGTGACACTGTTACCCCACGGTGGTGACACCGTTGTCCCACGGCAGTGACACTATTGTCCCCATGGTGGTGACACCGTTACCCCCATGGCAGTGACACTGTTGTCCCCGTGTGATGACACCGTTACCCCCACGGCAGTGACACTATTGTCCCCATGGTGGTGACACTGTTGTCCCCATGGTGGTGACACCTTTACCCCCATGGTGGTGACACCGTTACCCCCATGGCAGTGACACCGTTGTCCCACGGCAGTGACACTATTGTCCCCATGGTGGTGACACTATTGTCCCCATGGTGGTGACACCGTTACCCCCATGGTGGTGACACTGTTGTCCCCGTGTGATGACACCGTTACCCCATGGTGGTGCCACCGTTGTCCCCGCAGGTGGAGGTGTTCAACATCCTGTTTGTGACGAGCGAGACGGGCGGGCGCAACACCTACCTGGTGCACTGCGAGGGCTGCGCCCGGCGCCGCAGCGCCAACCTGCACGGGGTGGTGGTGCTGGAGCAGTACAAGACGAGGAGCTGATGCACATCTACGACGGCTTCACCCTGGTGAGCGGCCGCGGGGGGGGGGGGAGGGGACAACCGCGGGGGGGGCGGGGGGGGACACCCCCAAAGTGGGGGGGTGACACCCGCAGGGGAGGGACGCTCGGTGAGGGGGAAAAACCTGGGGGGGTGTGGGGACACCTGTGGGGTGGGGACACCCAACATGGGGACACCCAACATGGGGACACCCAACATGGACACACCCCTACAGGAACACCCCAACATGGGGACACCCCAACATGGACACACCCAACATGGGACACCCAACATGGGAACACCCCAACATGGGGACACCCAACATGGGAACACCCCTACGGGAACACCCCAACATGAGAACACCCCAACATGAGGACACCCAACATGGGAACACCCCTACGGGAACACCCTAACACAGGGACACCCACAGGGACACCCCAGCATGGGGACACCCAACATGGGGACACCCCTATGGAACACCCCAACATGAGAACACCTGTATGGGAACCCCCCAACATAGGGACACCCAACATAGAACACCCCAACATGGGGACACCCCAACATGGGAACACCCATAGAGGAACACCCCTATGGGAACACCCCACCATAGGGACACCCCAACATGGGAAGACCCATATGGGAACACCCCAACATGGGGACACCCCTACAGGAACACCCTACGGGAACACCCCACCATAGGGACACCCCCAACATGGGAACACCCCAACACGGGGACACCCAACATGGGGACACCCCTACGGGAACACCCCTACGGGAACACCCCAACATGGGGACACCCATAGAGGAACACCCCTACAGGAACACCCCAACATGAGGACACCCAACATGGGAACACCCCTACGGGAACACCCTAACACAGGGACACCCACAGGGACACCCCAGCATGGGGACACCCAACATGGGACACCCCTATGGGAACACCCCAACATGGGGACACCCAAC
>NW_027437158.1:0-16079 GCF_047716275.1 Strix uralensis
GCAGGCAGAGAATTCCTGCTAGCACCTTCTCTGTGCCTGGGAAGCACAAGTGTTCACATTGCTTCGCAGAATCGCTTTTGTGCAGAAAACAGTAACACTTGTTCAGAACGAAAGAAAGCACAGAGCCCCAGATTTTATGTTGTCCTGGAGAGCTTGCAGAGCACTGGGGAAAGGCAGGCAGAGAATTCCCTGCTAGCACCTTCTCTGTGCCTGGGAAGCACAAGTGTTCACATTGCTTAGCAGAATCGCTTTTGTGCAGAAAACAGTAACACTTGTTCAGAACGAAAGAAAGCACAGAGCCCCAGATTTTATGTTGTCCTGGAGAGCTTGCAGAGCACTGGGGAAAGGCAGGCAGAGAATTCCCTGCTAGCACCTTCTCTGTGCCTGGGAAGCACAAGTGTTCACATTGCTTCGCAGAATCGCTTTTGTGCAGAAAACAGTAACACTTGTTCAGAACGAAAGAAAGCACAGAGCCCCAGATTTTATGTTGTCCTGGAGAGCTTGCAGAGCACTGGGGAAAGGCAGGCAGAGAATTCCCTGCTAGCACCTTCTCTGTGCCTGGGAAGCACAAGTGTTCACATTGCTTCGCAGAATCGCTTTTGTGCAGAAAACAGTAACACTTGTTCAGAACGAAAGAAAGCACAGAGCCCCAGATTTTATGTTGTCCTGGAGAGCTTGCAGAGCACTGGGGAAAGGCAGGCAGAGAATTCCCTGCTAGCACCTTCTCTGTGCCTGGTTCACATTGCTTCGCAGAATCGCTTTTGTGCAGAAAACAGTAACACTTGTTCAGAACGAAAGAAAGCACAGAGCCCCAGATTTTATGTTGTCCTGGAGAGCTTGCAGAGCACTGGGGAAAGGCAGGCAGAGAATTCCCTGCTAGCACCTTCTCTGTGCCTGGGAAGCACAAGTGTTCACATTGCTTCGCAGAATCGCTTTTGTGCAGAAAACAGTAACACTTGTTCAGAACGAAAGAAAGCACAGAGCCCCAGATTTTATGTTGTCCTGGAGAGCTTGCAGAGCACTGGGGAAAGGCAGGCAGAGAATTCCCTGCTAGCACCTTCTCTGTGCCTGTTCACATTGCTTCTCAGAATCGCTTTTGTGCAGAAAACAGTAACACTTGTTCAGACGAAAGAAAGCACAGAGCCCCAGAATTTATGTTGTCCTGGAGAGCTTGCAGAGCACTGGGGAAAGGCAGGCAGAGAATTCCCTGCTAGCACCTTCTCTGTGCCTGGGAAGCACAAGTGTTCACATTGCTTCGCAGAATCGCTTTTGTGCAGAAAACAGTAACACTTGTTCAGAACGAAAGAAAGCACAGAGCCCCAGATTTTATGTTGTCCTGGAGAGCTTGCAGAGCACTGGGGAAAGGCAGGCAGAGAATTCCCTGCTAGCACCTTCTCTGTGCCTGTTCACATTGCTTCGCAGAATCGCTTTTGTGCAGAAAACAGTAACACTTGTTCAGAACGAAAGAAAGCACAGAGCCCCAGATTTGCTGTTGTCCTGGAGAGCTTGCAGAGCACTGGGGAAAGGCAGGCAGAGAATTCCTTGCTAGCACCTTCTCTGTGCCTTGGAAGCAGAAGTGTTCACATTGCTTCGCAGAATCGCTTTTGTGCAGAAAACAGTAACACTTGTTCAGAACGAAAGAAAGCACAGAGCCCCAGATTTTATGTTGTCCTGGAGAGCTTGCAGAGCACTGGGAAAGGCAGGCAGAGAATTCCCTGCTAGCACCTTCTCTGTGCCTGGGAAGCACAAGTGTTCACATTGCTTCGCAGAATCGCTTTTGTGCAGAAAACAGTAACACTTGTTCAGAACGAAAGAAAGCACAGAGCCCCAGATTTTATGTTGTCCTGGAGAGCTTGCAGAGCACTGGGGAAAGGCAGGCAGAGAATTCCCTGCTAGCACCTTCTCTGTGCCTGGGAAGCACAAGTGTTCACATTGCTTCGCAGAATCGCTTTTGTGCAGAAAACAGTAACACTTGTTCAGAACGAAAGAAAGCACAGAGCCCCAGATTTTATGTTGTCCTGGAGAGCTTGCAGAGCACTGGGGAAAGGCAGGCAGAGAATTCCCTGCTAGCACCTTCTCTGTGCCTGGGAAGCACAAGTGTTCACATTGCTTCGCAGAATTGCTTTTGTGCAGAAACCAGTAACACTTGTTCAGAACGAAAGAAAGCACAGAGCCCCAGATTTGCTGTTGTCCTGGAGAGCTTGCAGAGCACTGGGGAAAGGCAGGCAGAGAATTCCCTGCTAGCACCTTCTCTGTGCCTGGAAGCACAAGTGTTCACATTGCTTCGCAGAATCGCTTTTGTGCAGAAAACAGTAACACTTGTTCAGAACGAAAGAAAGCACAGAGCCCCAGATTTTATGTTGTCCTGGAGAGCTTGCAGAGCACTGGGGAAAGGCAGGCAGAGAATTCCCTGCTAGCACCTTCTCTGTGCCTGGGAAGCACAAGTGTTCACATTGCTTCGCAGAATCGCTTTTGTGCAGAAAACAGTAACACTTGTTCAGAACGAAAGAAAGCACAGAGCCCCAGATTTTATGTTGTCCTGGAGAGCTTGCAGAGCACTGGGGAAAGGCAGGCAGAGAATTCCCTGCTAGCACCTTCTCTGTGCCTGGGAAGCACAAGTGTTCACATTGCTTAGCAGAATCGCTTTTGTGCAGAAAACAGTAACACTTGTTCAGAACGAAAGAAAGCACAGAGCCCCAGATTTTATGTTGTCCTGGAGAGCTTGCAGAGCACTGGGGAAAGGCAGGCAGAGAATTCCCTGCTAGCACCTTCTCTGTGCCTGGGAAGCACAAGTGTTCACATTGCTTCGCAGAATCGCTTTTGTGCAGAAAACAGTAACACTTGTTCAGAATGAAAGAAAGCACAGAGCCCCAGATTTTATGTTGTCCTGGAGAGCTTGCAGAGCACTGGGGAAAGGCAGGCAGAGAATTCCCTGCTAGCACCTTCTCTGTGCCTGGGAAGCACAAGTGTTCACATTGCTTCGCAGAATCGCTTTTGTGCAGAAAACAGTAACACCTGTTCAGAACGAAAGAAAGCACAGAGCCCCAGATTTTATGTTGTCCTGGAGAGCTTGCAGAGCACTGGGGAAAGGCAGGCAGAGAATTCCCTGCTAGCACCTTCTCTGTGCCTGTTCACATTGCTTCGCAGAATCGCTTTTGTGCAGAAAACAGTAACACTTGTTCAGAACGAAAGAAAGCACAGAGCCCCAGATTTTATGTTGTCCTGGAGAGCTTGCAGAGCACTGGGGAAAGGCAGGCAGAGAATTCCCTGCTAGCACCTTCTCTGTGCCTGGGAAGCACAAGTGTTCACATTGCTTCGCAGAATCGCTTTTGTGCAGAAAACAGTAACACTTGTTCAGAACGAAAGAAAGCACAGAGCCCCAGATTTTATGTTGTCCTGGAGAGCTTGCAGAGCACTGGGGAAAGGCAGGCAGAGAATTCCCTGCTAGCACCTTCTCTGTGCCTGGGAAGCACAAGTGTTCACATTGCTTCGCAGAATCGCTTTTGTGCAGAAAACAGTAACACTTGTTCAGAACGAAAGAAAGCACAGAGCCCCAGATTTGTTGTTGTCCTGGAGAGCTTGCAGAGCACTGGGGAAAGGCAGGCAGAGAATTCCCTGCTAGCACCTTCTCAGTGCCTGGGAAACACAAGTGTTCACATTGCTTCGCAGAATCGCTTTTGTGCAGAAAACAGTAACACTTGTTCAGAACGAAAGAAAGCACAGAGCCCCAGATTTTATGTTGTCCTGGAGAGCTTGCAGAGCACTGGGGAAAGGCAGGCAGAGAATTCCTTGCTAGCACCTTCTCTGTGCCTTGGAAGCAGAAGTGTTCACATTGCTTCGCAAAATCGCTTTTGTGCAGAAAACAGTAACACTTGTTCAGAACGAAAGAAAGCACAGAGCCCCAGATTTTATGTTGTCCTGGAGAGCTTGCAGAGCACTGGGGAAAGGCAGGCAGAGAATTCCCTGCTAGCACCTTCTCTGTGCCTGGGAAGCACAAGTGTTCACATTGCTTCGCAGAATCGCTTTTGTGCAGAAAACAGTAACACTTGTTCAGAACGAAAGAAAGCACAGAGCCCCAGATTTTATGTTGTCCTGGAGAGCTTGCAGAGCACTGGGGAAAGGCAGGCAGAGAATTCCCTGCTAGCACCTTCTCTGTGCCTGGGAAGCACAAGTGTTCACATTGCTTCGCAGAATCGCTTTTGTGCAGAAAACAGTAACACTTGTTCAGAATGAAAGAAAGCACAGAGCCCCAGATTTTATGTTGTCCTGGAGAGCTTGCAGAGCACTGGGGAAAGGCAGGCAGAGAATTCCCTGCTAGCACCTTCTCTGTGCCTGGGAAGCACAAGTGTTCACATTGCTTCGCAGAATCGCTTTTGTGCAGAAAACAGTAACACCTGTTCAGAACGAAAGAAAGCACAGAGCCCCAGATTTTATGTTGTCCTGGAGAGCTTGCAGAGCACTGGGGAAAGGCAGGCAGAGAATTCCCTGCTAGCACCTTCTCTGTGCCTGTTCACATTGCTTCGCAGAATCGCTTTTGTGCAGAAAACAGTAACACTTGTTCAGAACGAAAGAAAGCACAGAGCCCCAGATTTTATGTTGTCCTGGAGAGCTTGCAGAGCACTGGGGAAAGGCAGGCAGAGAATTCCCTGCTAGCACCTTCTCTGTGCCTGGGAAGCACAAGTGTTCACATTGCTTCGCAGAATCGCTTTTGTGCAGAAAACAGTAACACTTGTTCAGAACGAAAGAAAGCACAGAGCCCCAGATTTTATGTTGTCCTGGAGAGCTTGCAGAGCACTGGGGAAAGGCAGGCAGAGAATTCCCTGCTAGCACCTTCTCTGTGCCTGGGAAGCACAAGTGTTCACATTGCTTCGCAGAATCGCTTTTGTGCAGAAAACAGTAACACTTGTTCAGAACGAAAGAAAGCACAGAGCCCCAGATTTGTTGTTGTCCTGGAGAGCTTGCAGAGCACTGGGGAAAGGCAGGCAGAGAATTCCCTGCTAGCACCTTCTCAGTGCCTGGGAAACACAAGTGTTCACATTGCTTCGCAGAATCGCTTTTGTGCAGAAAACAGTAACACTTGTTCAGAACGAAAGAAAGCACAGAGCCCCAGATTTTATGTTGTCCTGGAGAGCTTGCAGAGCACTGGGGAAAGGCAGGCAGAGAATTCCTTGCTAGCACCTTCTCTGTGCCTTGGAAGCAGAAGTGTTCACATTGCTTGGCAGAATCGTTTTTGTGCAGAAAACAGTAACACTTGTTCAGAACGAAAGAAAGCACAGAGCCCCAGATTTTATGTTGTCCTGGAGAGCTTGCAGAGCACTGGGGAAAGGCAGGCAGAGAATTCCCTGCTAGCACCTTCTCTGTGCCTGGGAAGCACAAGTGTTCACATTGCTTCGCAGAATCGCTTTTGTGCAGAAAACAGTAACACTTGTTCAGAACGAAAGAAAGCACAGAGCCCCAGATTTTATGTTGTCCTGGAGAGCTTGCAGAGCACTGGGGAAAGGCAGGCAGAGAATTCCCTGCTAGCACCTTCTCTGTGCCTGTTCACATTGCTTCGCAGAATCGCTTTTGTGCAGAAAACAGTAACACTTGTTCAGAACGAAAGAAAGCACAGAGCCCCAGATTTTATGTTGTCCTAGAGAGCTTGCAGAGCACTGGGGAAAGGCAGGCAGAGAATTCCCTGCTAGCACCTTCTCTGTGCCTGGGAAGCACAAGTGTTCACATTGCTTCGCAGAATCGCTTTTGTGCAGAAAACAGTAACACTTGTTCAGAACGAAAGAAAGCACAGAGCCCCAGATTTTATGTTGTCCTGGAGAGCTTGCAGAGCACTGGGGAAAGGCAGGCAGAGAATTCCCTGCTAGCACTTTCTCTGTGCCTGGGAAGCACAAGTGTTCACATTGCTTCGCAGAATCGCTTTTGTGCAGAAAACAGTAACACTTGTTCAGAACGAAAGAAAGCACAGAGCCCCAGATTTTATGTTGTCCTGGAGAGCTTGCAGAGCACTGGGGAAAGGCAGGCAGAGAATTCCCTGCTAGCACCTTCTCTGTGCCTGGGAAGCACAAGTGTTCACATTGCTTCGCAGAATTGCTTTTGTGCAGAAAACAGTAACACTTGTTCAGAACGAAAGAAAGCACAGAGCCCCAGATTTTATGTTGTCCTGGAGAGCTTGCAGAGCACTGGGGAAAGGCAGGCAGAGAATTCCCTGCTAGCACCTTCTCTGTGCCTGTTCACATTGCTTCGCAGAATCGCTTTTGTGCAGAAAACAGTAACACTTGTTCAGAACGAAAGAAAGCACAGAGCCCCAGATTTTATGTTGTCCTGGAGAGCTTGCAGAGCACTGGGGAAAGGCAGGCAGAGAATTCCCTGCTAGCACCTTCTCTGTGCCTGGGAAGCACAAGTGTTCACATTGCTTCGCAGAATCGCTTTTGTGCAGAAAACAGTAACACTTGTTCAGAACGAAAGAAAGCACAGAGCCCCAGATTTGCTGTTGTCCTGGAGAGCTTGCAGAGCACTGGGGAAAGGCAGGCAGAGAATTCCCTGCTAGCACCTTCTCTGTGCCTGGGAAGCACAAGTGTTCACATTGCTTCGCAGAATTGCTTTTGTGCAGAAAACAGTAACACTTGTTCAGAACGAAAGAAAGCACAGAGCCCCAGATTTTATGTTGTCCTGGAGAGCTTGCAGAGCACTGGGGAAAGGCAGGCAGAGAATTCCCTGCTAGCACCTTCTCTGTGCCTGTTCACATTGCTTCGCAGAATCGCTTTTGTGCAGAAAACAGTAACACTTGTTCAGAACGAAAGAAAGCACAGAGCCCCAGATTTTATGTTGTCCTGGAGAGCTTGCAGAGCACTGGGGAAAGGCAGGCAGAGAATTCCTTGCTAGCACCTTCTCTGTGCCTTGGAAGCAGAAGTGTTCACATTGCTTCGCAGAATCGCTTTTGTGCAGAAAACAGTAACACTTGTTCAGAACGAAAGAAAGCTCAGAGCCCCAGATTTTATGTTGTCCTGGAGAGCTTGAAGAGCACTGGGGAAAGGCAGGCAGAGAATTCCCTGCTAGCACCTTCTCTGTGCCTGGGAAGCACAAGTGTTCACATTGCCTCGCAGAATCGCTTTTGTGCAGAAAACAGTAACACTTGTTCAGAACGAAAGAAAGCACAGAGCCCCAGATTTGCTGTTGTCCTGGAGAGCTTGCAGAGCACTGGGGAAAGGCAGGCAGAGAATTCCCTGCTAGCACCTTCTCTGTGCCTGTTCACATTGCTTCGCAGAATCGCTTTTGTGCAGAAAACAGTAACACTTGTTCAGAACGAAAGAAAGCACAGAGCCCCAGATTTGTTGTTGTCCTGGAGAGCTTGCAGAGCACTGGGGAAAGGCAGGCAGAGAATTCCCTGCTAGCACCTTCTCAGTGCCTGGGAAACACAAGTGTTCACATTGCTTCGCAGAATCGCTTTTGTGCAGAAAACAGTAACACTTGTTCAGAACGAAAGAAAGCACAGAGCCCCAGATTTTATGTTGTCCTGGAGAGCTTGCAGAGCACTGGGGAAAGGCAGGCAGAGAATTCCTTGCTAGCACCTTCTCTGTGCCTTGGAAGCAGAAGTGTTCACATTGCTTGGCAGAATCGCTTTTGTGCAGAAAACAGTAACACTTGTTCAGAACGAAAGAAAGCACAGAGCCCCAGATTTTATGTTGTCCTGGAGAGCTTGCAGAGCACTGGGGAAAGGCAGGCAGAGAATTCCCTGCTAGCACCTTCTCTGTGCCTGTTCACATTGCTTCGCAGAATCGCTTTTGTGCAGAAAACAGTAACACTTGTTCAGAACGAAAGAAAGCACAGAGCCCCAGATTTTATGTTGTCCTAGAGAGCTTGCAGAGCACTGGGGAAAGGCAGGCAGAGAATTCCCTGCTAGCACCTTCTCTGTGCCTGGGAAGCACAAGTGTTCACATTGCTTGGCAGAATCGCTTTTGTGCAGAAAACAGTAACACTTGTTCAGAACGAAAGAAAGCACAGAGCCCCAGATTTTATGTTGTCCTGGAGAGCTTGCAGAGCACTGGGGAAAGGCAGGCAGAGAATTCCCTGCTAGCACTTTCTCTGTGCCTGGGAAGCACAAGTGTTCACATTGCTTCGCAGAATCGCTTTTGTGCAGAAAACAGTAACACTTGTTCAGAACGAAAGAAAGCACAGAGCCCCAGATTTTATGTTGTCCTGGAGAGCTTGCAGAGCACTGGGGAAAGGCAGGCAGAGAATTCCCTGCTAGCACCTTCTCTGTGCCTGGGAAGCACAAGTGTTCACATTGCTTCGCAGAATTGCTTTTGTGCAGAAAACAGTAACACTTGTTCAGAACGAAAGAAAGCACAGAGCCCCAGATTTTATGTTGTCCTGGAGAGCTTGCAGAGCACTGGGGAAAGGCAGGCAGAGAATTCCCTGCTAGCACCTTCTCTGTGCCTGTTCACATTGCTTCGCAGAATCGCTTTTGTGCAGAAAACAGTAACACTTGTTCAGAACGAAAGAAAGCACAGAGCCCCAGATTTTATGTTGTCCTGGAGAGCTTGCAGAGCACTGGGGAAAGGCAGGCAGAGAATTCCCTGCTAGCACCTTCTCTGTGCCTGGGAAGCACAAGTGTTCACATTGCTTCGCAGAATCGCTTTTGTGCAGAAAACAGTAACACTTGTTCAGAACGAAAGAAAGCACAGAGCCCCAGATTTGCTGTTGTCCTGGAGAGCTTGCAGAGCACTGGGGAAAGGCAGGCAGAGAATTCCCTGCTAGCACCTTCTCTGTGCCTGGGAAGCACAAGTGTTCACATTGCTTCGCAGAATTGCTTTTGTGCAGAAAACAGTAACACTTGTTCAGAACGAAAGAAAGCACAGAGCCCCAGATTTTATGTTGTCCTGGAGAGCTTGCAGAGCACTGGGGAAAGGCAGGCAGAGAATTCCCTGCTAGCACCTTCTCTGTGCCTGTTCACATTGCTTCGCAGAATCGCTTTTGTGCAGAAAACAGTAACACTTGTTCAGAACGAAAGAAAGCACAGAGCCCCAGATTTTATGTTGTCCTGGAGAGCTTGCAGAGCACTGGGGAAAGGCAGGCAGAGAATTCCTTGCTAGCACCTTCTCTGTGCCTTGGAAGCAGAAGTGTTCACATTGCTTCGCAGAATCGCTTTTGTGCAGAAAACAGTAACACTTGTTCAGAACGAAAGAAAGCTCAGAGCCCCAGATTTTATGTTGTCCTGGAGAGCTTGAAGAGCACTGGGGAAAGGCAGGCAGAGAATTCCCTGCTAGCACCTTCTCTGTGCCTGGGAAGCACAAGTGTTCACATTGCCTCGCAGAATCGCTTTTGTGCAGAAAACAGTAACACTTGTTCAGAACGAAAGAAAGCACAGAGCCCCAGATTTGCTGTTGTCCTGGAGAGCTTGCAGAGCACTGGGGAAAGGCAGGCAGAGAATTCCCTGCTAGCACCTTCTCTGTGCCTGTTCACATTGCTTCGCAGAATCGCTTTTGTGCAGAAAACAGTAACACTTGTTCAGAACGAAAGAAAGCACAGAGCCCCAGATTTGCTGTTGTCCTGGAGAGCTTGCAGAGCACTGGGTAAAGGCAGGCAGAGAATTCCTTGCTAGCACCTTCTCTGTGCCTGGGAAGCACAAGTGTTCACATTGCTTCGCAGAATCGCTTTTGTGCAGAAAACAGTAACACTTGTTCAGAACGAAAGAAAGCACAGAGCCCCAGATTTTATGTTGTCCTGGAGAGCTTGCAGAGCACTGGGGAAAGGCAGGCAGAGAAGTCCCTGCTAGCACCTTCTCTGTGCCTGGGAAGCACAAGTGTTCACATTGCTTCGCAGAATCGCTTTTGTGCAGAAAACACTAACACTTGTTCAGAACGAAAGAAAGCACAGAGCCCCAGATTTTATGTTGTCCTGGAGAGCTTGCAGAGCACTGGGGAAAGGCAGGCAGAGAATTCCCTGCTAGCACCTTCTCTGTGCCTGGGAAGCACAAGTGTTCACATTGCTTCGCAGAATCGCTTTTGTGCAGAAAACAGTAACACTTGTTCAGAACGAAAGAAAGCACAGAGCCCCAGATTTTATGTTGTCCTGGAGAGCTTGCAGAGCACTGGGGAAAGGCAGGCAGAGAATTCCCTGCTAGCACCTTCTCTGTGCCTGTTCACATTGCTTCGCAGAATCGCTTTTGTGCAGAAAACAGTAACACTTGTTCAGAACGAAAGAAAGCACAGAGCCCCAGATTTTATGTTGTCCTGGAGAGCTTGCAGAGCACTGGGGAAAGGCAGGCAGAGAATTCCCTGCTAGCACCTTCTCTGTGCCTGTTCACATTGCTTCGCAGAATCGCTTTTGTGCAGAAAACAGTAACACTTGTTCAGAACGAAAGAAAGCACAGAGCCCCAGATTTTATGTTGTCCTGGAGAGCTTGCAGAGCACTGGGGAAAGGCAGGCAGAGAATTCCTTGCTAGCACCTTCTCTGTGCCTTGGAAGCAGAAGTGTTCACATTGCTTCGCAAAATCGCTTTTGTGCAGAAAACAGTAACACTTGTTCAGAACGAAAGAAAGCACAGAGCCCCAGATTTTATGTTGTCCTGGAGAGCTTGCAGAGCACTGGGGAAAGGCAGGCAGAGAATTCCCTGCTAGCACCTTCTCTGTGCCTGTTCACATTGCTTCTCAGAATCGCTTTTGTGCAGAAAACAGTAACACTTGTTCAGAACGAAAGAAAGCACAGAGCCCCAGAATTTATGTTGTCCTGGAGAGCTTGCAGAGCACTGGGGAAAGGCAGGCAGAGAATTCCCTGCTAGCACCTTCTCTGTGCCTGGGAAGCAGAAGTGTTCACATTGCTTCGCAGAATCGCTTTTGTGCAGAAAACAGTAACACTTGTTCAGAACGAAAGAAAGCACAGAGCCCCAGATTTTATGTTGTCCTGGAGAGCTTGCAGAGCACTGGGGAAAGGCAGGCAGAGAATTCCCTGCTAGCACCTTCTCTGTGCCTGGGAAGCACAAGTGTTCACATTGCTTCGCAGAATCGCTTTTGTGCAGAAAACAGTAACACTTGTTCAGAACGAAAGAAAGCACAGAGCCCCAGATTTTATGTTGTCCTGGAGAGCTTGCAGAGCACTGGGGAAAGGCAGGCAGAGAATTCCCTGCTAGCACCTTCTCTGTGCCTGTTCACATTGCTTCGCAGAATCGCTTTTGTGCAGAAAACAGTAACACTTGTTCAGAACGAAAGAAAGCACAGAGCCCCAGATTTTATGTTGTCCTGGAGAGCTTGCAGAGCACTGGGGAAAGGCAGGCAGAGAATTCCCTGCTAGCACCTTCTCTGTGCCTGGGAAGCACAAGTGTTCACATTGCTTCGCAGAATCGCTTTTGTGCAGAAAACAGTAACACTTGTTCAGAACGAAAGAAAGCACAGAGCCCCAGATTTTATGTTGTCCTGGAGAGCTTGCAGAGCACTGGGGAAAGGCAGGCAGAGAATTCCCTGCTAGCACCTTCTCTGTGCCTGTTCACATTGCTTCTCAGAATCGCTTTTGTGCAGAAAACAGTAACACTTGTTCAGAACGAAAGAAAGCACAGAGCCCCAGATTTTATGTTGTCCTGGAGAGCTTGCAGAGCACTGGGGAAAGGCAGGCAGAGAATTCCCTGCTAGCACCTTCTCTGTGCCTGGGAAGCACAAGTGTTCACATTGCTTCGCAGAATCGCTTTTGTGCAGAAAACAGTAACACTTGTTCAGAACGAAAGAAAGCACAGAGCCCCAGATTTTATGTTGTCCTGGAGAGCTTGCAGAGCACTGGGGAAAGGCAGGCAGAGAATTCCCTGCTAGCACCTTCTCTGTGCCTGGGAAGCACAAGTGTTCACATTGCTTCGCAGAATCGCTTTTGTGCAGAAAACAGTAACACTTGTTCAGAACGAAAGAAAGCACAGAGCCCCAGATTTTATGTTGTCCTGGAGAGCTTGCAGAGCACTGGGGAAAGGCAGGCAGAGAATTCCCTGCTAGCACCTTCTCTGTGCCTGTTCACATTGCTTCGCAGAATCGCTTTTGTGCAGAAAACAGTAACACTTGTTCAGAACGAAAGAAAGCACAGAGCCCCAGATTTTATGTTGTCCTGGAGAGCTTGCAGAGCACTGGGGAAAGGCAGGCAGAGAATTCCCTGCTAGCACCTTCTCTGTGCCTGGGAAGCACAAGTGTTCACATTGCTTCGCAGAATCGCTTTTGTGCAGAAAACAGTAACACTTGTTCAGAACGAAAGAAAGCACAGAGCCCCAGATTTTATGTTGTCCTGGAGAGCTTGCAGAGCACTGGGGAAAGGCAGGCAGAGAATTCCCTGCTAGCACCTTCTCTGTGCCTGGGAAGCACAAGTGTTCACATTGCTTCGCAGAATCGCTTTTGTGCAGAAAACAGTAACACTTGTTCAGAACGAAAGAAAGCACAGAGCCCCAGATTTTATGTTGTCCTGGAGAGCTTGCAGAGCACTGGGGAAAGGCAGGCAGAGAATTCCCTGCTAGCACCTTCTCTGTGCCTGGGAAGCACAAGTGTTCACATTGCTTCGCAGAATCGCTTTTGTGCAGAAAACAGTAACACTTGTTCAGAACGAAAGAAAGCACAGAGCCCCAGATTTTATGTTGTCCTGGAGAGCTTGCAGAGCACTGGGGAAAGGCAGGCAGAGAATTCCCTGCTAGCACCTTCTCTGTGCCTGGGAAACACAAGTGTTCACATTGCTTCGCAGAATCGCTTTTGTGCAGAAAACAGTAACACTTGTTCAGAACGAAAGAAAGCACAGAGCCCCAGATTTTATGTTGTCCTGGAGAGCTTGCAGAGCACTGGGGAAAGGCAGGCAGAGAATTCCCTGCTAGCACCTTCTCTGTGCCTGGGAAGCACAAGTGTTCACATTGCTTCGCAGAATCGCTTTTGTGCAGAAAACAGTAACACTTGTTCAGAACGAAAGAAAGCACAGAGCCCCAGATTTTATGTTGTCCTGGAGAGCTTGCAGAGCACTGGGGAAAGGCAGGCAGAGAATTCCCTGCTAGCACCTTCTCTGTGCCTGTTCACATTGCTTCGCAGAATCGCTTTTGTGCAGAAAACAGTAACACTTGTTCAGAACGAAAGAAAGCACAGAGCCCCAGATTTTATGTTGTCCTGGAGAGCTTGCAGAGCACTGGGGAAAGGCAGGCAGAGAATTCCTTGCTAGCACCTTCTCTGTGCCTTGGAAGCAGAAGTGTTCACATTGCTTCGCAAAATCGCTTTTGTGCAGAAAACACTAACACTTGTTCAGAACGAAAGAAAGCACAGAGCCCCAGATTTTATGTTGTCCTGGAGAGCTTGCAGAGCACTGGGGAAAGGCAGGCAGAGAATTCCCTGCTAGCACCTTCTCTGTGCCTGGGAAGCACAAGTGTTCACATTGCTTCGCAGAATCGCTTTTGTGCAGAAAACAGTAACACTTGTTCAGAACGAAAGAAAGCACAGAGCCCCAGATTTTATGTTGTCCTGGAGAGCTTGCAGAGCACTGGGGAAAGGCAGGCAGAGAATTCCCTGCTAGCACCTTCTCTGTGCCTGTTCACATTGCTTCGCAGAATCGCTTTTGTGCAGAAAACAGTAACACTTGTTCAGAACGAAAGAAAGCACAGAGCCCCAGATTTTATGTTGTCCTGGAGAGCTTGCAGAGCACTGGGGAAAGGCAGGCAGAGAATTCCCTGCTAGCACCTTCTCTGTGCCTGGGAAGCACAAGTGTTCACATTGCTTCGCAGAATCGCTTTTGTGCAGAAAACAGTAACACTTGTTCAGAACGAAAGAAAGCACAGAGCCCCAGATTTTATGTTGTCCTGGAGAGCTTGCAGAGCACTGGGGAAAGGCAGGCAGAGAATTCCCTGCTAGCACCTTCTCTGTGCCTGGGAAGCACAAGTGTTCACATTGCTTCGCAGAATCGCTTTTGTGCAGAAAACAGTAACACTTGTTCAGAACGAAAGAAAGCACAGAGCCCCAGATTTTATGTTGTCCTGGAGAGCTTGCAGAGCACTGGGGAAAGGCAGGCAGAGAATTCCCTGCTAGCACCTTCTCTGTGCCTGGGAAGCACAAGTGTTCACATTGCTTCGCAGAATCGCTTTTGTGCAGAAAACAGTAACACTTGTTCAGAACGAAAGAAAGCACAGAGCCCCAGATTTTATGTTGTCCTGGAGAGCTTGCAGAGCACTGGGGAAAGGCAGGCAGAGAATTCCCTGCTAGCACCTTCTCTGTGCCTGTTCACATTGCTTCGCAGCAGAAAACAGTAACACTTGTTCAGACGAAAGAAAGCACAGAGCCCCAGAATTTATGTTGTCCTGGAGAGCTTGCAGAGCACTGGGGAAAGGCAGGCAGAGAATTCCCTGCTAGCACCTTCTCTGTGCCTGGGAAGCACAAGTGTTCACATTGCTTCGCAGAATCGCTTTTGTGCAGAAAACAGTAACACTTGTTCAGAACGAAAGAAAGCACAGAGCCCCAGATTTTATGTTGTCCTGGAGAGCTTGCAGAGCACTGGGGAAAGGCAGGCAGAGAATTCCCTGCTAGCACCTTCTCTGTGCCTGGGAAGCACAAGTGTTCACATTGCTTCGCAGAATCGCTTTTGTGCAGAAAACAGTAACACTTGTTCAGAACGAAAGAAAGCACAGAGCCCCAGATTTTATGTTGTCCTGGAGAGCTTGCAGAGCACTGGGGAAAGGCAGGCAGAGAATTCCCTGCTAGCACCTTCTCTGTGCCTGTTCACATTGCTTCGCAGAATCGCTTTTGTGCAGAAAACAGTAACACTTGTTCAGAACGAAAGAAAGCACAGAGCCCCAGATTTTATGTTGTCCTGGAGAGCTTGCAGAGCACTGGGGAAAGGCAGGCAGAGAATTCCCTGCTAGCACCTTCTCTGTGCCTGTTCACATTGCTTCGCAGAATCGCTTTTGTGCAGAAAACAGTAACACTTGTTCAGACGAAAGAAAGCACAGAGCCCCAGAATTTATGTTGTCCTGGAGAGCTTGCAGAGCACTGGGGAAAGGCAGGCAGAGAATTCCCTGCTAGCACCTTCTCTGTGCCTGGGAAGCACAAGTGTTCACATTGCTTCGCAGAATCGCTTTTGTGCAGAAAACAGTAACACTTGTTCAGAACGAAAGAAAGCACAGAGCCCCAGATTTTATGTTGTCCTGGAGAGCTTGCAGAGCACTGGGGAAAGGCAGGCAGAGAATTCCCTGCTAGCACCTTCTCTGTGCCTGGGAAGCACAAGTGTTCACATTGCTTCGCAGAATCGCTTTTGTGCAGAAAACAGTAACACTTGTTCAGAACGAAAGAAAGCACAGAGCCCCAGATTTGCTGTTGTCCTGGAGAGCTTGCAGAGCACTGGGGAAAGGCAGGCAGAGAATTCCCTGCTAGCACCTTCTCTGTGCCTGGGAAGCACAAGTGTTCACATTGCTTCGCAGAATTGCTTTTGTGCAGAAAACAGTAACACTTGTTCAGAACGAAAGAAAGCACAGAGCCCCAGATTTTATGTTGTCCTGGAGAGCTTGCAGAGCACTGGGGAAAGGCAGGCAGAGAATTCCCTGCTAGCACCTTCTCTGTGCCTGTTCACATTGCTTCGCAGAATCGCTTTTGTGCAGAAAACAGTAACACTTGTTCAGAACGAAAGAAAGCACAGAGCCCCAGATTTTATGTTGTCCTGGAGAGCTTGCAGAGCACTGGGGAAAGGCAGGCAGAGAATTCCTTGCTAGCACCTTCTCTGTGCCTTGGAAGCAGAAGTGTTCACATTGCTTCGCAGAATCGCTTTTGTGCAGAAAACAGTAACACTTGTTCAGAACGAAAGAAAGCTCAGAGCCCCAGATTTTATGTTGTCCTGGAGAGCTTGAAGAGCACTGGGGAAAGGCAGGCAGAGAATTCCCTGCTAGCACCTTCTCTGTGCCTGGGAAGCACAAGTGTTCACATTGCCTCGCAGAATCGCTTTTGTGCAGAAAACAGTAACACTTGTTCAGAACGAAAGAAAGCACAGAGCCCCAGATTTGCTGTTGTCCTGGAGAGCTTGCAGAGCACTGGGGAAAGGCAGGCAGAGAATTCCCTGCTAGCACCTTCTCTGTGCCTGTTCACATTGCTTCGCAGAATCGCTTT
>NW_027437159.1:0-15821 GCF_047716275.1 Strix uralensis
CGCCCCGCCCACACCCCTCTCCCATTGGCCGCTGCCGCGACAAGGTCGGGAGGACCATAGAGGCCGCAAGGACGCGCGGGCTGGAGCGGCCGCCCTGGGCGCCGCCATTTTGAGGCGGGTGGTGGAGGAGGAGGACCTGGCGCCATGGCAACGGCTGCGGGGACGGGGGGAAGGCGGGAAAATGGGCGACACGCGCCTATAGGGGAGCTATAGGGGCCCCCCCACCCTATGGGGCACCTATAGGGGACCCCCCACCCTATGGGACACCTATAGGGGGCGTCCCCATGCAGCAGCGAGAGGGACCCCCCATGCGGTGCCTGTAGGGGCCTTCCTTAGGCCTAGGCCTAAGTCCCAGCCTAAGGGTTAGGCCTAGTCCTAGCCCTAACCCCTGTCCTAAGGGCTAGCACTAGTCCTAGTACTAGCCCTAATCCCTATGCTAAGGGCTAACACTAGTCCTTGGCCTAAACCTAGTGCTAGTCCTAGCCCTAACCCTAATCCTAGGCCTAGCCCAAACTGTTATCCTAAGGGCTAACACTAGTCCTAGTACTAGCCCTAACACCTATAGTAAGGGCTAACACTAGTCCTAGTCCTAGCCCTAACCCCTATCCTAAGGGCTAACACTAGTCCTAGTCCTAGCCCTAACCCCTACCCTAAGGGCTAACCCTAGTCCTAGTACTAGCCCTAACTCCTATCCTAAGGGCTAACACTAGTTCTAGGCCTAACCCTAACCCTAGTACTAGCCCAAACTCTTATTATCCTAAGGGCTAACACTAGTCCTAGTCTTAGCCCCCTGCCCTAAGGGCTAACACTAGTCCTAGGCCTAACCTTAACTCCTATCCTAAGGGCTAACACTAGTCCTAGTACTAGCCCTAACCCCTATGCTAAGGGCTAACACTAGTCCTAGGCCTAAACCTAGTCCTAGCCCTAACCCCTACCCTAAGGGCTAACCCTAGTCCTAGTACTAGCCCTAACCCCTGTCCTAAGGGCTAAAACTAGTCCTAGGCCTAACCCTAAACCTAGTCCTAGCCCTAACCCCTACCCTAATTTTAAAAATTTCTGGTTTATATATTTCTATGGTTTCTAAATTTCTGATTTTTATTTCTGGGTTTTTTTATTTCTGTCTTATATTTCTGTTTTGTTTTTTTTTAATTTTTGGTTTATAGTTTTGGGGTTTTTATTTATTTCTGGTTTATATTTCTGGTTCCTTAATTTGTGTTTTATTTTTATTTCTGGTTTATATTTCTGTTTTGTTTTTTTTAATTTCTGGTTTATATTTTTTATTTTTTAATTTCTGGTTTATATTTCTGAGGGGTTTTTTTATTTCTTTCTTATATTTCCGTTTTTTTTTTTTAATTTTGGTTTATATTTTTGATTTTTTTTTAAATTTCTGGTTTATATTTCTGTTGTTTTTTTAATTCCTGGTTTATATTTCTGGGTTTTTTTATTTCTGTTTTTTTTTTTTTTTAATTTCTGGTTCATATTTTTGGTGTTTTTTTAATTTTATTTCTGGTTTATATTTCTTTTTTTTAAGTTTCTGGTTTATATTTCTGAGGGTTTTTTTATTTCTTTCTTATATTTCTGGGGTTTTTTATTTCTTATATTTCCGTTTTTTTTTTTTAATTTTGGTTTATATTTTTGATTTTTTTTTTAATTTCTGGTTTATATTTCTGTTGGGTTTTTTATTTCTGTTTTATATTTCTGGTTTTTTTTTAATTTCTGGTTTATATTTTTGGTGTTTTTTTAATTTTATTTCTGGTTTATATTTCTTTTTTTTTTTAATTTCTGTCTTATATTTCTGTTTTTTTTTTTTAATTTCTGGTTTGTATTTTTTATTTTTTTATTTCTGGTTTATATTTCTGATTTTTTAAATTTCTGGTTTATATTTCTGATTTTTTAAATTTCTGGTTTATATTTCTGATTTTTTAAATTTCTGGTTTATATTTCTGATTTTTTAAATTCCTGGTTTATATTTCTGGGTTTTTTTATTTCTGTTGGTTTTTTTTTTTTCGTTTCTGGTTTATATTTTTGGTGTTTTTTTAATTTTATTTCTGGTTTATATTTCTTTTTTTTTTTAATTTCTGTCTTATATTTCGGGTTTTTTTTTTTAATTTCTGGTTTATATTTTTTATTTTTTAATTTCTGGTTTATATTTTTTATTTTTTTATTTCTGTTTTATATTTCTGATTTTTTTATTTCTCTCATATTTCTGTTTTTTTTTTTTAAATTTTGGTTTATATTTTTTTTTTTTTAATTTCCGGTTTATATTTCTGATGTTTTTTTATTTCTGGATTTTTAATTTCTGTTTTATTTTTATTTCTGGTTTCTATTTCTGATTTTTTTATTTCTGGTTTAATTTCCGATTTCTTTTTATTTCCGTCTTTTTTTTTTTTTTTTTTTTAATTTCTGGTTTATTTTTCCATTTTATTTTTATTTCTGCTTTCTCTTTCTTTTTTTTTAATTTTTTCCAGCCTATTCTGATTTATTTTTCTTCCTGCTTCGCTCTTATTTCAGGTTTATTTTCTTTCCTTAAATCACCATTTTTAAACCATTTTTAACGCCGAGGGGGGGACAATTAATGCCGGTGCTGATTCCACAAAATTTAGGCTCGAGTTTATGCGTTAATTAAGCCTAATTACGATTATACCCCCAGGTCCCCTCCAAACGTGTGTGGGGCGGTCTCATTTGCATCCTCATTTGCATATGGGTTCTACAGGGAAATGAGCCCTTGGAGGGGGTGGGGGGTTGACCCGGTCGTGTGGGTGGGGTTGAGGGGGGAGGGGAGGGGGGGGGGAGCACCCACCAATGGGTGCTCGAGCACCTACGGGGCCGCGAGGTGGCACCGGAGCACTGTGGGTAGAGGGGACCCCTCCCCCCCCCTCCCCCGCTCTTCGCCCCATCGACCACTCTGGGAGCAGCATCGTGAATAAATTATGTCGTGTTTGGGGGGGGGGGGGGGGGGGAGAAAGAGGGGGGTGGGGTGGTCACCCATGGAGGCCACCGAGCCATGGGGGCCACCAAGCCATGGAGAACGTTGGCCCATGGAGGCCGCGACCCCATGGAGGCCACCAAGTCATGGAGGCCACCAAGTCATGGAGAACGTTGGCCCATGGAGGCCGCGACCCCATGGAGGCCACCAAGCCATGGAGGCCACCAAGTCATGGAGAACGTTGGCCCATGGAGGCCACCAAGCCATGGAGAACGTTAGCCCATGGAGGCCACCAACCAACACAGACCTTGGCTCCATGGATGGAGGCCACCACCCACAGGCCACCAACCCATGGCCCCATGGAGACCCTCAACACCCACCTTGGCCCCTTGGAGACCCTCAACCCTTGGAGACCCTCAACCCATGGAGACCCTCAACCCTTGGAGACCCTCAACCCATGGAGACCCTCAACCCTTGGAGACCCTCAACCCATGGAGACCCTCAACCCTTGGAGACCCTCAACCCATGGAGACCCTCAACCCTTGGAGACCCTCAACCCATGGAGACCCTCAACCCATGGAGACCCTCAACCCATGGAGACCCTCAACCCTTGGAGACCCTCAACCCTTAGAGACCCTCAACCCATGGAGACCCTCAACCCATGGAGACCCTCAACCCTTGGAGACCCTCAACCCATGGAGACCCTCAACCCTTGGAGACCCTCAACCCTTGGAGACCCTCAACCCATGGAGACCCTCAACCCTTGGAGACCCTCAACCCATGGAGACCCTCAACCCATGGAGACCCTCAACCCTTGGAGACCCTCAACCCTTAGAGACCCTCAACCCATGGAGACCCTCAACCCTTGGAGACCCTCAACCCTTGGAGACCCTCAACCCATGGAGACCCTCAACCCTTGGAGACCCTCAACCCATGGAGACCCTCAACCCTTGGAGACCCTCAACCCTTGGAGACCCTCAACCCATGGAGACCCTCAACCCTTGGAGACCCTCAACCCATGGAGACCCTCAACCCTTGGAGACCCTCAACCCATGGAGACCCTCAACCCTTGGAGACCCTCAACCCATGGAGACCCTCAACCCATGGAGACCCTCAACCCTTGGAGACCCTCAACCCATGGAGACCCTCAACCCTTGGAGACCCTCAACCCATGGAGACCCTCAACCCTTGGAGACCCTCAACCCTTGGAGACCCTCAACCCATGGAGACCCTCAACCCTTGGAGACCCTCAACCCATGGAGACCCTCAACCCTTGGAGACCCTCAACCCATGGAGACCCTCAACCCTTGGAGACCCTCAACCCTTGGAGACCCTCAACACTCACCTTGGCCCCATGGGGCCATAACTTGGGCCTCATGGTGACCATAAACTTCAAACTATGGGTCCAAATTGTCCCTGGCCATGCAGGTGCTGGAGATGACATCATCACGCGGTGGATGATGTCATCACCCCAAACCACGGGCCAACGTTCTCCATGACCATTAGAGACGTCCCCACCACCCGCTGTCGGTTGACTCTCTACGCCCAAGTTGACCACGCCCCATCGGATCTTCACCCCCACACACACCCCCCCCCCCCCCCCAACCCCTCCACCTTGACCCCACCCAATCAAATCCACCGCCCCGCCCCCTCCGGGATGACGTCGTTGACCTCGAAACTTCACGTCAACGAACCTTCTGACTCCTCCTGGGAAGCCTCAGGAGAACACGTCCCGTAAAACCAACCCCCAACCGCCCGCAACTTGTCCCCGATGGTCACCACCACCTTGACCACGGCCTTCTGCACCGTGGTGGAGGAGAAATAGAAGACGAAGGGGTCCAGGGCGGCGTTGAGGCTGGTGAAGACCAAGGCGTAGACCCTCCAATCGGGGCTTCGCTTCTCCACGAATCCCACCACGTGCGAGACGTTGTAGGGGGCGAAACAAACGCCGAAGTTGACCACGGTGGCCACGGCCAAGCCGATGGCTCGTTGTTTCTTCTCCGAGGGGATATTGGGACGAGCCAGGAGGACCCGGATGAAGTTGATGTAGCAGAAGATGGTGATGGCGAAAGGGAGGAGGAAGAGGAGGAGGAAGACCTCGAAGCGGAGCGGGAGGACGAAGCTCAACTGGTCATCCGAGAAGTCGTCGTAGCACTTGTAGACGTCGGTGGCGTTGGGTGAAGATGAACTTGAGCCGTTGGGGGTCTGGGAGGTGTCGGTGGGGGCGGAGAGGTCCCAGAGGTTGGCGCCGTTGGGGGTGGAAGGGTTGGAGGCGTTGGCGTTGGAGATGACGCCGTTGACCGCGACGCCGTTGACCTTGACGCCGTTGGCCATGACGCCGTTGGCCATGACGCCGTTGACCACGACGCCATTGACCTTGACGCCGTTGGCCATGACGCCGTTGACCACGACGCCATTGACCTTGACGCCGTTGGCCATGACGCCATTGACCACGACGCCGTTGACCTTGACGCCGTTGGCCATGACGCCGTTGGCCATGACGCCGTTGACCTTGACGTCGTTGGCCATGACGCCGTTGGCCATGACGCCGTTGACCGCGACGCCTTTAGGGTTGGAGACCTTGAAGACCTCAGGGTCAAGGCCATTGGGGTTGGAGATCTTGGAGACGCCGGAGTTGGTGGCCCCACCTCGCCTGGAGATCTTGACGTTGGAGTCGGTCAAGCCATTGGGTTCAAAGTCAACCCAACCGGCCATCTTGGACCCATCAACCTTGAAACCGTTGACCACGGAACTCTCGGAGATGACCACGGACTTGTTGGCCGTGGCTTGGTTGCCACCGCGGTGATAGTGGGTTACGAAGACGACGGAGCAATGGGAACAGGCCAAGAGCCAGAGGACGACGCTGGCGGCCATCGCCCGGGCCGGTCTCCGCCGGTCTTGAAACTGGAGGGGGAAGACGACGCCAAGATATCGCTCAACGCTGAGGGCGGCCAAGAAGAGGCTGCTGAGGTAGATGCTGGAGTAGAAACAGAAGTTGGCCACCGGACAGAGGACAATCGGTAACGGCCAAGTCATGCCGGCGGCTGTTTCGGCCATTTTGAA
This sequence comes from Strix uralensis, assembly GCF_047716275.1. Classification (NCBI taxonomy): domain Eukaryota; kingdom Metazoa; phylum Chordata; class Aves; order Strigiformes; family Strigidae; genus Strix; species Strix uralensis. The sequence continues at coordinate 5,990 of NW_027437159.1, forward strand.
AGGGAGGAAGAGGAGGAGGAGGAGATCGGCGGCCGTTAAGTTGAGGAGGAGGATGTCGGAGGAAGAAACACCCCGACGGGTTTTGCCCAAGAGGATGATGAAGGTGAAGACGTTGGCCGGGAGGCCGATGGAGAAGGTCAAGATGTAGACGGTGAGGACCAACATGGTTGGAAGAGGAGCCTAGAGGGAGGCGGGAGGTTAGGAGAAGGTTTGGGGGGGGGGGGGGACAACTTTGGGGGGGTTTATTTTGGGGGAAAACCCGAAGATTTGAGGAGGAACCCGCCCGAAAAATTTTAGGAGGAACCCAACTATCTCAGGAGGCTTCGGCTGGTCCAACCCCACGGACCACGCGAAGGGGGAGGTGGAGAAGCTCCGTCCCCGGGGTCCTCGGGCACCTCCAACGGACCTACACGAAGTGGGGGGAGGGGTGGGGGGGGGTGGGGGAGGGGTGGGGGAGGGGTAGGGGGGGGTGGTGTCCAACCTGGCTCCAAGCGTTGGGGGGTTCTCGGGGCCGTTGTGTCCCAACTCCCGACGTGGACCCGGGGGCGGGCGGGGGTTGGGTGGTGTCACCCTGATTTGTTTAATTTTTGTGTTTCCTGGGGGGGGAGGGGAGGGGGGGGGAGGGGGAGGAGCGAGGTGGGGGAGGGGCGGGCGCGTGGGTCCCCGGATGCTTGGATCCCATTTTTGGGCGGGGGGGGGGGGGGGTTGGATCTACACCGATGCTTCAACCCCCACCCAGTTTAGGGGGACACACACCCCCCCCTCCCCACCCCCACCCCCCCCAGCCCCTCCCCCACCCCATCCCAGTTCCCCCAGTTCCTCCCAGTATCCCCCTCCCCCCATACTGGACAGAGACAACACACCCCCCCCCCCCAATCCGTTCCCCGAGGGATTTTGGGTGCTCCCGAGGGGGAGGGGAAGGGGTGGGGCATGATGGGGGTGGGGGGGGGGGGAGGGGAGGGAATCCCGGATGTTTGGGGTGTCCCCCACCCCCACCCCCACCCCTAAAAAAGGTCGAGGGGGGGTGTGGGGGAGGGGCGGGGGAAGTGGTTTTGGTGACATTGAGGAAGTTTCGATGTTTCTCCACCGCAAAGTCCGCGGAGGAGCCGGGGTTGGGGGGGAGGGGTGGGGTGGGGGAGGGGAGGGGTGTGGGGGGAGGGGAGGGGGTGTGGGGGGAGGGGAGGGGTTCACCCTGGGCCCACGTCACCCCTCCCCCACCCTCCCAAAGGCCCCGTTTTCCCACCATCCCCCACCCTCCCTGTTCCACCCCCTTGGCTCCAAGGTCCTGGGGGGGGGGTGGGGGGGGGGGGTGGGGGGCCCCACCCCCCTCCTCTCACCTGATTGGCTCTTCGGGAAGGGACCCGGAGGCCTGGGCACTCCCATTGGCTGCTGCCCTTGACATTGAAACTTGGGGGGCGGGGGGGGCGGGGGGGGCAGGGGATGATGGGAAGGGGGAAGGGATGGAGGAACAACTCAACTTGATGTTTCAGTTGAGCTCAACTCAAGCCAAGGTCTAAGTTGGATCCAGCTCAAGCCAAGGTCTAAGTTGAACCCGGCTCAAGACAAGGTCTAAGTTGGATCCAGCTCAAGCCAAGGTCTAAGTTGAACCCGGCTCAAGCCAAGGTCTAAGTTGAACCCAGCTCAAAACAAGGTCTAAGTTGGATCCAGCTCAAGCCAAGGTTTAAGTTGGATCCAGCTCAAGCCAAGGTCTAAGTTGAACCCGGCTCAACCCAAGGTCTAAGTTGAAACCGGCTCAAGCCAAGGTCTAAGTTGAACCTGCCTCAAAACAAGGTCTAAGTTGGATCCAGCTCAAGCCAAGGTCTAAGTTGAAACCGGCTCAAGCCAAGGTCTAAGTTGAACCCGGCTCAAGCCAAGGTCTAAGTTGGATCAAGCTCAAGCCAAGGTCTAAGTTGAACCCGCCTCAAGCCAAGGTCTAAGTTGGATCCAGCTCAAGCCAAGGTCTAAGTTGACCCCAACTCAAGCCAAGGTCTAAGTTGGATCCAGCTCAAGCCAAGGTCTAAGTGGGCTTAGACCCACCCAAGGGACCCAGCCCCGCCCCCACCTCCCATCCATCCAATCACGACTCACCCAGGCAGCCGGACTAATTAATTAACCCTGATGAGGATTTTATTGGGGGAGGGGAGGGCACTGGCATGTCCCCACCCCGTGGCACCTCCACCACGGCGATGGTGGCCACATCCCTGGTGGCCCCAAGGTGGGCGTGGCCACATCCCCCCACCGCGGTGGCCACCACCCTGACCCTCAGGTAGCCACCGCCGTGTCCCCGTGGCCTCAATGCCATCGTCTGCCCGGGAAGTCCACGGTGGCCACGTGACCACGGTGGCCATTTTGTGGTGACCTCGTGGTGGCCCAAGTCCTCGGGTCCCCATGGACATTTTATGGTGTCCCCATTGTCCCCATTTTCTGGTGGCCCTGTGGTGGCCAAGTCCTCATGCCCCGTGGCCATTTTATGGTGTCCCCATGTCCCCGTGTCCCCATGGTGGCCATGTCCTCGTGTCCCGTGGCCATTTTATGGTGTCCCCGTGTCCCCATTGTCCCGTGTCCCCGTGGTGGCCAAGTCCTCGTGCCCCGTGGCCATTTTATGGTGTCCCCATGTCCCCATGGTCCCGTGTCCTCATGGTGGCCACGTTCTCATGTCCCTGTGGCCATTTTATGGTGTCCCCATTGTCCCCCATTTTCTGGTGGCCCCGTGGTGGCCATGTCCTCGTGCCCCGTGGCCACTTTATGGTGTCCCCATGTCCCCATTGTCCCATGTCCTCATGGTGGCCACGATCTTGTGTCCCCTGTGGCCATTTTATGGTGTCCCCATGTCCCCATTGTCCCATGTCCTGATGGTGGCCAAGTCCTCGTGCCCCGTGGCCATTTTATGGTGTCCCCATGTCCCCATTGTCCATGTCCTCATGGTGGCCACGTTCTCACGTCCCCGTGGCCATTTTATGGTGTCCCCATGTCCCCATTGTCCCCATTGCCCTGTGTCCCCATGGTGGCCAAGTCCTCGTGCCCCGTGGCCATTTTATGGTGTCCCCATGTCCCCATGGTCCCGTGTCCTCATGGTGGCCACGTTCTCATGTCCCTGTGGCCATTTTATGGTGTCCCCATTGTCCCCATTTTCTGGTGGCCCCGTGGTGGCCATGTCCTCGTGCCCCGTGGCCACTTTATGGTGTCCCCATGTCCCCATTGTCCCATGTCCTCATGGTGGCCACGATCTTGTGTCCCTGTGGCCATTTTATGGTGTCCCCATGTCCCCATTGTCCCATGTCCTGATGGTGGCCACAATCTTATGTCCCCGTGGCCATTTTATGGTGTCCCCATGTCCCTGTCATCCCCATTGTCCCGTGTCCTCATGGTGGCCAAGTCCTCATGCCCCGTGGCCATTTTATGGTGTCCCCATGTCCCTGTTGTCCCCATGGTCCCGTGTCCTCATGGTGGCCACGTTCTCATGTCCCTGTGGCCATTTTACGGTGTCCCCATGTCCCCACATCCCCATTTTCCCGTGTCCCCGTGGTGGCCAAGTCCTCGTGTCCCCGTGACCATTTTATGGTGTCCCCGTGTCCCCATTGTCCCATGTCCCCATGGTGGCCAAGTCCTGGTGACATTTTCCCGTGTCCCCGTGGTGGCTTCTTCCCCGTCTCTCGGTTGTCCCCAAGGTCTCAGCGCCTCAGGGCGGCGTACTCAACGGTGTCCCCAACATCCCCGACGTGGCCCCGTGGTGTCCCCGAGGAGGACAGGGCCAGAGCGGCGTAGACCAGTGTCCCCTCCCTGTCCCCATCCCTGTCCCTGGGGCTGGGACCGGGTGGGACGTTCTCATAGTCGGGACCTTCGGTGGCCTGTTGGGGGGGGGACGGACACACGTGGAGGGGGACATTTGGGACATGGGGGACATCAAGGGGGACACGGGGGACGTTGGGGTTATTGGGGGCATCAAGGGGGACATGAGGGACGTCAAGGGGGACATGGGGGACATCGGGGGGGGACATGGGGGACATTAAGAGGGACATCAAGGGGGACATTGGGGACATGGGAGACATCAAGGGGGACATCAAGGGGGACATCAAGGGGGACATGGAGGACATTGAGGTTATTGGGGACATGGGGGGACATCAAAGGGGACATGGGGGACATCGAAAGTCATTGAGGAGATGGGGGACATCGAGGGGGACACGGGGACATTGAGGTTATTGGGGACAAGGAGGACACGGGGGACATCAAGGGGGACGTTGAGGTTATTGGGGAGATGGGGGACATCGAGGCCATCAAGGGGGACATCAAGGGGGACATCAAGGGGGACATGGAGGGGGGTGTGGGGGACATTGAGGTTATTTGGGACATGGGGGACATCAAGAGGGACATTGGGGACATCAAGGGGGACATGGGGGACATTGAAGGTTATTGAGGAGATGGGGGACATCAAGAGGGACATGGGGGACATGGGAGACATTGGGGACATGGGGGACATCGGGGGGACATTGGGGACATCAGGGGGGACATTAAGGTTATTTGGGATATGGGGGACATCAAGGGGGACATTGGGGACATCAAGGGGGACATCAGGAGGGACATTGGGGACATCAAGGGGGACATTGAGCTTATTGGAGATAAGGAGGACATGGGGGACATCAGGGGGACATCGGGGGGGACATTGGGGACATTTGGGACATGGGGGACATCAAGAGGGACATGAGGGGACATCGGGGACACCGGTACCTTCGCAGCCCCATCGTTCTTCTTGAGGACGGTGTAGACAACGGTGTCCCCTTGCAACCTGGGGGGGGGGGGGGGGGGGACGACACCCGGTGACAAAGGGTGGGGGAGGGTGCGCCAAGGGTCCCCTCTGGGGTTTTGGGGGGGAGGAGGGGGGGGGGGGTTGGGGGGTACCTGGGGACAGAGCCAGTCCCAGGAGGTGACAACAACGACGAGTAGCTGATGGTGTCGGGTCTCCTCGGGCCCACGAGGAGGTTGGGGGGACCCGGGTACGTGGGGCTGCGGGAAAACGGGGGGGACCCCTTCAAGTAGCACCTTGAGGACCCCCAATTTCTTGGGGGGAGGGGACAGACCCCCCAAGTGACTTGGGGGGGGGTGGCCCTGGGGGGGGTGGGGACACCTTTTTATTGCAGAGGAAGAAGGTCCGTGATGGTTCTACCACAGGTTCTTCATCGGCCGCCACCTGCCGCTTCCACCTAAAGGGGGGACAACGCGGCCACGTGGGTCCCCCCCAAATCCTTTTTTTTGGGGAGGGGGGATAAAAAAAAAGGGGTGGGGGAGGGGGTAAGACACACCCACATCCCCTGGCTCACCGGCGGCGGAGGAAGCACCCAAGGGTGCCCAACGCCAAGACGATGGTCAACCCTACGCCAAGACCCAAGAAGGTCCTTTGGAGGATGGTGGTGGTGGAATCTACAAGGGGGGGGGGGGAGGGAAGAAAATTGGGGTCCCCCCCCCAACATCTGGGGCGCCCCCACACCCCCCCCACCCCCCCCCCCCCCAAAGAAGAGGGTGGGAGGGTCTTACGGTAGACGGTGAGGATGACGTCGGAGGAGTCGACGGCGGCGATGTCGTTGGTGACGCGGGCAGCGGTAGCGCCCCGAGGCCTGGGGGGTCACCACCCCCATTACCCACAATCCCTTGGGGCTCCGACCGAGGGGTCGCCCCTCCCGAAACCACTCGAAGGTCCTGGGTGGGGGTTGGGAGGTGACGTGACACCGGAGGGTGACGTTGGTCAATTCTTGGACACGGGGACTCGGGTCCGGCACCAGCTGCACCCCCTGGGGGGGGACTGTGGGGGGAAGGGCGACAGCCGCGTGTTGGGGGACCCCCTGTTATTTGGGGGGGGGGGGCTCAAATGTGTGGGACCCCTTTTTTGGGGGGACCCAGACCCCTGGGACCCCTTTTTTGGGGGAACCAGGCACCTGGGACCCCATTTTTGGGGGGAACCAGGCACCTGGGACCCATTTTTGGGGGGAAACCAGACCCCTGGGACCCCATTTTTGGGGGTGTCCAGACACCTGAGACCCCTTTTTTGGGGGAACCAGGCACCTGGGACCCCATTTTTGGGGGGGACCCAGACCTCTGGGACCCCTTTTTGGGGGTGTCCAGACACCTGGGACCCCATTTTTGGGGGGAACCAGACCCCTGGGACCCATTTTGGGGGGAACCAGACACCTGAGGCCCCTTTTTGGGGGGGGACTCAGACCCCTGGGACCCATTTTTTGGGGGAACCAGGCACCTGGGACCCCATTTTGGGGGGGACTCAGACCCCTGGGACCCCATTTTCGGGGGGACCCAGACCCCTGAGACCCCTTTTTTGGGGGTGTCCAGACCCCTGGGACCCCATTTTTGGGGAGAAACCAGACCCCTGGGACCCCTTTTTGGGGGGTCCAGACCCCTGGGACCCCTTTTTTGGGGGGAACCAGGCACCTGGGACCCATTTTTTGGGGGGAAACCAGACCCCTGGGACCCCATTGTGGGGGGACCCAGACCCCTGGGACCCCTTTTTTGGGGGGAACCAGGCACCTGGGACCCATTTTGGGGGGGAACCAGACACCTGAGGCCCCTTTTTGGGGGGGACTCAGACCCTGGGACCCATTTTTTGGGGGGAACCAGGCACCTGGGACCCCATTTTGGGGGGAACCAGGCACCTGAGACCCATTTTTTGGGGGCTCCAGACCCCTGGGACCCCATTTTTGGGGGGACCCAGACCCCTGGGACCCCTTTTTTGGGGGTGTCCAGACCCCTGGGACCCCATTTTTGGGGGGAACCAGACCCCTGGGACCCCTTTTTTTGGGGGGAACCAGGCACCTGGGACCCCTTTTTTTGGGGGGTCCAGACCCCTGAGACCCCTTTTTTGGTGAGATCCAGACCCCTGGGACCCCTTTTTTGGGGGGAAACCAGACCCCTGGGACCCCTTTTTTTGGGGTCCCCTGAACTTCTGGGGGTCCCCCCCAGCCCCAGGGGTGGGGGAGAAAATTTTTGGGGTGCGACTCACAGCGGACGTCGAGGTTGAGGGGGGGGCTGCGGGTGCCCCCCACCTCGTTCCGGGCCTGGCAGACGTAGGCAGCGGCGTCGGCGGGTTCAGGGCCCGGCAGGGAGCAGGGTGGGGGCGGGGTCAGGCAGTTCCCGCCCATTCTTGAACCACGTGACCTTGACCTTGGGGGGTTCGGCCGCCCCCACCCGACAGTGGAGTCGTACGGGGCCCCCCCCGGCCACCACCGGCCCCCCCGGACTCTGCAACACCTGAACAAACTTGGGGGGGTCTGGGGAAGGAGGAGAAACCGCCGTTAGGAGGAGTTGGGGGGCCTTGAAACCCAGATTTGGGGGTAAAAAGGGGTTAAAAGGGGGCGGGGGGGGCTTGAAACTGTCATTTAAGGCGAATGGGAGCTGCGGGGGGCAGAGAAACTGCTGTCGTGGGGGCTTGGGGGCGGGGCTTGAAACCGATATTTGGGGGTGGGAGGATTCAAAGCGGGCAGGGGGGCCTTGAAACTGTCGTTTAAGGCTGGAGGCCAGGATTGAAACTGTCGTTTAGGGCTGGGGGGGGCCTTGAAACCGTCATTTAAGGCTGGAGGCCAGGATTGAAACTGTCGTTTAGGGCTGGGGGGGCCTTGAAACTGTCATTTAAGGCTGAGGCCAGGATTGAAACTGTCGTTTAGGGCTGGGGGGGGCCTTGAAACTGTCATTTAAGGCTGGAGGCCAGGATTGAAACTGTCGTTTAGGGCTGGGGGGGGCCTTGAAACTGTCATTTAAGGCTGGAGGCAGGATTGAAACTGTCGTTTAGGGCTGGGGGGGGCCTTGAAACTGTCATTTAAGGCTGGAGGCCAGGATTGAAACTGTCGTTTAGGGCTGGGGGGGCCCTTGAAACTGTCATTTAAAGCTGGAGGCCAGGATTGAAACTGTCGTTTAGGGCTGGGGGGGGCCTTGAAACTGTCATTTAAGGATGGAGGGCCAGGATTGAAACTGTCGTTTAGGCTGGGGGGGCCTTGAAACTGTCATTTAGGGCTTGGGGGGGGTGTCTCAGAAGCCCCCGGGGGGGCTTGAAACCATCATTTGGGGTGGGGAGTCTGAAACGTTCATTGAGGGCCTCGAAACTGCCATTTTGAGGGAGTGGAAACCATGAGGGGGGGGACATGAAACTGTCATTTAGGGCTTGGGGGGGGGGGTGGTCAAAGGCTCTAGGGGGAGCTTGAAACCGTCATTTGGGGGTGAGGCCTCTGAAATGATCGTTGAAGGCCTTGAAACCGCCATTTTGGGGGAGTGGAACCAGGGCGGGGGGTGACTTGAAACTGCCTCCAGGACACCCCCCCCCCCCCGCCTGAAACCGCCGCCACTGATTGGGGGGGGGGGAACTTGAAACCGCCACTTCACACAGACGACGACAGAAAGGGGCGGGGGAGAAGGCGACGCCGGCGGGATTTTGGCCAATGCAGCGATAGAGGCCGGCGCGGGCGGGGTCGGCGTCGAAGCTGAGGGCGGGGCCATGGGGGCGGGACCTCCCAGCGGTCGTCGCGCCGCCATTGGACGGAGGCAGGAGGGTGGGCGGGGCCGAGGCGGCAGCGTAAGGTGACGCGGGAACCGTCCAGGGCCGGGAGAGGGGGTGAGGGCTCCAAAATGGCCGTTCGGGGCGGGTCTAGGGAGGAGGAAGAGGCTGGGCTAAGGGAGGGGCGGGGCTAAAGGCGATTGGCTGAAGGGGCAGGGGCCACGCCCCCGCCCTGCGGCCATCTTGGCCAGCTCATGGCCACCCTGACCACCATACTGCCGTGTTGGCCGCTGAACCGCCATCTTGGCCCACCCCACCGCCATCTTGGCCAACTCTACCGCCATCTTGGCCCACCCCACCGCCATCTTGGCCAACTCTAACCACCATCTTGGCCCACCCCACCGCCATCTTGACCCACCTCACGGCCATCTTGACCCAGTCAATCACCATCTTGACCCACCCCACCAACATCTTGACCACCCCACCGCCATCTTGACCCCCACACACCGCCATCTTGGCCAACTCCACCGCCATCTTGACCCACCCCACCACCATCTTGATCACCTCATGGCCATCTTGACCCACCCCGTGGCCATCTTGGCCAACTCCACCACCATCTTGACCCACCCCACGACCATCTTGACCCCCACCACCGCCATCTTGGCCAACTCTAACCGCCATCCTGACCCACCCCACCACCATCTTGACCCACCCCACCAACATCTCGACCACCCCCCAGCCATCTTGACCCCCACACCGCCATCTTGACCCACCCCACCGCCATCTTGACCACCCTACAACCATCCTGACCACCCCACCGCCATCTTGACCACCCCGTCGCCCCCTTACCCCACCCGCCACCGCCATCTTGCCCCACTCACAGTAGACCTCAAGGGTGGTAGGGGGGGAGGTGGCCTTCCCTAAGCTGTTGGTGGCCTGGCAGGTGTAGGCGCCACCGTCCGTGGCATTGATGGGCCACAGGTGGACCTGGGCCTTGTGGTGGGGCAGGGCCCGGCCCCCCAAACTCCAGGCGTAGGCGAAGGGCGGGGGGTTGGAGGACTCCCGGCAGCTCAGCGTCACCTCCCAGCCCTCGTGGACGGGGGACGATGGCGTCACCTCCACCCGCACGTCCCGTGGGGCGTCTGTGGGCGGCCATTGGTTGGGAGAGGTTGTGGCCACGCCCACAGGGCCAGAAAGAGGGTGGGGGGGGGGTGGGGGGGGGTGGGATGAAGGGGGATTGACAGGTGGGGCGGGGTGGGGGGGGGGGACTGCAGGTGGTTTATGGGGTGGGGCTAAGGGTGATTGACAGTTTCATCAAGGGGTGGGGCTAAGAGTGATTGACAG